>NW_027038973.1:0-43330 GCF_034236695.1 Oncorhynchus nerka
AGGAGGATGATTACTCTGGCTATAGATGTTGACAGTAAGGAGGATGATTACTCTGGTTATAGATGTTGACAGTAAGGAGGACGATTACTCTAGGTTATAGATGTTGACAGTAAGGAGGATGATTGCTCTGGCTGTAGATGTTTGGCAGTAAGTAGGATGATTGCTCAGCCTATAGATGTTGACAGTCAGAAGGATGATTGCTCTGGCTAGTAGATGTTGACAGTAAGAAAGATGATTGCTCTGGCTATAGATGTTGACAGTCAGGAGGATGATTACTCTGACTATAGATGTTGACAGTAAGGAGGATGATTACTCTGGCTATAGATGTTGACAGTCAGGAGGATGATTACTAGGACTGTAGACGTTGACAGTCGAGGAGGATGATTCTCTGGCTATAGATGTTGACAGTCGCGGAGGATGGTTACTAGGACTTTAGATGTTGACAGTAAGGGAGGATGATTACTCTGGCTATAGATGTTGCAGAGTAAGAGGATGATTACTATGACTATAGATATTGACAGTCAGGAGGATGGTTGCTCTGGCTATAGATGTTGACAGTCTGAGAGGATGATTACTAGGACTGTGAATGTTGACAGTCAGGAGGATGATTAAGGACTATGATTGTTGACAGTCTCAGGAGGGATGATTACTAGGACTGTAGATGTTGACAGTCAGGAGGATGATTACTAGGACTGTAGATACTGACAGGTCAGGAGGATGATTACTAGGACTGTAGATGTTGGCAATGAGGAGGATGATTACTCTGGCGATAGATGTTGACAGTCAGGATGATGATTACTCTGGCTATGAGATGTTGACAGTCAGGAGGATGATTACTAGGACCTGTAGATGTTGGCAGTCAGGAGGATGATTACTCTGGCTATGGATGTTGACAGTCAGGAGGATGATTACTCTGGTTCGCAGATGTTGACGGTCAGGAGGATGAGTACTCTGGCTATAGATGTTGACAGTCGGAGGAGGGATGATTACTAGGACTGTAGATGTTGACAGTCAGGAGGATGATTACTCTGGCTATAGATGTTGACAGTCAGGAGGATGATTGCCTAGACACTGTCAGATGATCGACAGTCAGGAGGATGATTACTCTGGCTATAGATGTTGACAGTCAGGGATGATGATCTGTCTCCTGCATTCTGACAGTCAGGGAGGATGATTACTGGGACCTGTCAGATGTTGACAGTCAGGGAGGATGATTACTAGGACTGTAGATGTTGACAGTCAGGGAGGATGATTACTAGGACTGTAGATGTTGACAGTCGGGAGGATGATTACTCTGGCGATAGATGTTGACAGTATCAGGAGGATGATTACTCTGCCTATAGATGTTTGACAGTCAGGAGGATGATTCTGCACTAGGACTGTAGATGTTGACAGTCAGGAGGATGATTACTCTGGCTATAGATGTTGACAGTCAGGAGGATGATTACTCTGGTTATAGATGTTGACAGTCAGGAGGATGAGTACTCTGGCTATAGATGTTGACAGTCAGGAGGATGATTACTAGGACTGTAGATGTTGACAGTCAGGAGGATGATTACAAGGACTGTAGATGTTGACAGTCAGGAGGATGATTACTAGGACTGTAGATGTTGACAGTCGAGGAGGATGATTACTATGGACTGTAGATGTTGACAGTCAGTCAGGAGGATGATTACTAGGACTGTGGATGTTGACAGTCAGGTAGGATGATTACTCTGGCTGTAGATGTTGACAGTACAGGAGGATAATTACTCTGGCTATAGATGTTGACAGTCAGGATGACTGATTACTCTGGCTATAGATGTTGACAGTCAGGAGGATGATTACTAGGACTGTAGATGTTGACAGTCAGGAGGATGATTACTCTGGCGATGAGATGTTGACAGTCAGGAGGATGATTGCTCTGCCTATAGATGTTGACAGTCAGGAGGATGATTACTAGGACTGTAGATGTTGACAGTCGGGAGGATGATTACTCTGCAAATAGATGTTGACAGTCAGGAGGATTATTACTAGGACTGTAGATGTTGACAGTCAGGAGGATGATTACTAGGACTGCCAGATGTTGACAGATCAGGAGGATGATTACTAGGACTGTAGATGTTGACAGTCAGAGGAGGATGATTACTCTGGCTGTAGATGTTGACAGTAAGGAGGATAATTACTCTGGCTATAGATGTTGACAGTCAGGATGATGATTACTCTGGCTATAGATGTTGAGCAGTCAGGAGGATGATTACTAGGACTGTAGATGTTGACAGTCGGGAGGATGATTACTCTGGCGATAGATGTTGACAGTCAGGAGGATGATTACTCTGCCTATAGATGTTGACAGTCAGGAGGATGATTACTAAGGCTATAGATGTTGACAGTCAGGAGGATGATTACTAGGACTGTAGATGATGACAGTCGGGAGGATGATTACTCTGGCTATAGATGTTGACAGTCAGGAGGATGATTACTAGGACTGTAGATGTTGACAGTCAGGGGGATGATTACTCTAGCTCAGGTGTTGACGGTCAGGAGGATTACTCTGGCTATAGTTTGATCAGGAGGATGATTACTGGGACTGTAGATGTTGACAGTCAGGAGGAGGATGATTACTAGGACTGTAGATGTTGACAGTGGGAGAGGATGGTGCTCTGGTTATAGATGTTGACAGTCAGGAGGATGAGTACTCTGAGAGTAAATGTTGACAGTCAGGAGGATGATTACTCTGGCTATACATGTTGACAGTCAGGAGGATGATTAGGACTGTCGCAAATGTTGACAATCGGGAGGATAATTCTCTGACGATAAAGTGTTGACAGTCAGGAGGATGATTACTCTGCCTGTAGATGTTGACAGTCAGGAGGATGATTACTAGGACTGTGAATGTTGGCAGTCAGGAGGATGATTACTAGCTGTAGATGTTGACAATCCAGGAGGATGATTACTCTGGCTATAGATGTTGACAGTCAGGAAGGATGATTACTCTAGCTATAGATATTTGACAATCAGGAGGATGATTACTCTGCCAAATGTTGGCAATAAGGAGGATAATTACTCTGGCTGGATGGGTATTGGCAGGTCAGGAGGATGATTACTAAGACTGCCAAATGTTGACAGTCAGGAGGATGATTACTCTGGCTAAATATGAAACCCAATCAGAAGGAGACCCAATTACTAAGACTATGTAAAATGTTGACAGTCAGGAGGATAATTACTCTGGCTATGAAATGTTGACAATCAGGAGGATGATTACAAGACTGTAGATGTTTGGCAATCAGAGAGATGATGGTTACTAAGACTCTAGATGTTGACAATCCAGAAATAATTTTTAAGACTGTAGATGTTGACAGTCAGGAGAGATAGATAGTAGCAATAGGCCATTACTAGCGATGTTGACATTCGGGAGGATGATTACTCTGGCTATAGATGTTGACAGTCAGGGGGATGATTACTCTAGCTATAGATGTTGACAATAGGAGGATGATACTCTAGCTACGTCGTGCCCAGTAAGGAGGATAATTACTCTGGCTATAGATATTTGACGGTGGGAGGATGATTACTCTGGCTATAAATTTTGACAGTCAGGAGGATAATTAAAGACTGGCTAAATGTTTGACAATCAGGGAGGATGATTACTCTGACTATAGATGTTGACAGTCAGGAGGATGATTACTCTGGCTATAGATGTTGACAGTAAGGATAATTACTCTGGCAAATGTTGACAATCAGGAGGATGATTACAATATATAAATGTTGACAAGTCAGGAGGATGATTACTGGGACTATAGATGTTGACAGTCAGGAGGATGATTACTAGGACTGTAGATGTTGACAGTCGGGAGGATGATTACTCTGGCGATAGATGTTGACAGTCAGGAGGATGATTACTCTGCCTATAGTGTTGACAGGGGAGGATGATTACTAGGACTGTAGATGTTGACAGTCGGGAGGATGATTACTCTGACTATAGATGTTGACAGTAAGTAGGATATTCTCTGGCTATAGATGTTGACAGTCAGGAGGATGATTACTAGGACTGTAGATGTTGACAGTCAGGAGGATGATTACTAGGACTGTAGATGTTGACAGTCGGGAGGATGATTACTCTGGCTATAGATGTTGACAGTCAGGGGGATGATTACTCTGGCTATAGATGTTGACAGTCAGGAGGATGATTACTCTGGCTATAGATGTTGACAGTCAGGAGGATAATTACTCTGGCTATAGATTATGACATTCAGGAGGATGATTACTAGGACTGTAGATGTTGACAGTCAGGAGGATGATTACTCTGGCTATAGATGTTGACAGTAAGGAGGATAATTACTCTGGCTATAGATATTGACAGTCAGGAGGATGATTACTCTGGCTATAGATTTTGACAATCAGGAGGATGATTACTAGGACTGTAGATGTTGACAGTCAGGAGGATGATTACTAGGACTGTAGATGTTGACAGTCAGGAGGATGATTACTAGGACTGTAGATGTTGACAGTCAGGAGGATGATTGCTCTGGCTGTAGATCAATATGACGGTCAGGCTGGTTGATTACTAGGACTGTAGATATTGACAGTCAGGAGGATGAATTGCTAGGACTATAGATGTTGACAGTAAGGAGGATAATTACTCTGGCTATAGATGTTGACAGTCAGGAGGGCCCATGATTACTCTGGCTATAGAATTTTGACAGTCAGAGGATCTATGTGCTCTGGCTATAGATGTTGACAATGGAGGATAATTCTCTGACTATAAATGTAGCTTGATCAGAGGATGATTACTCTGGCTATAGATGTTGACAGTCAGGAGGATAATTACTCTGGCTGTAGATGTTGACAGTCAGGATGATTACTCTGACTATAGATTTTGACAGTCCGGGAGGATGATTACTGGGACTGTGATGTTGACAGTCAGGAGGATGATTACCACTAGGACTTTGGATGTTGACAGTCAGGAGGATGATTTTAGGACTGTAGATGTTGACAGTCAGGAGGATGATTACTAGGACTGTAGATGTTGACAGTCAGGAGGATGATTACTCTGGCTATAGATGTTGACAGTCAGGGGACAGATTACTCTGTACCTAGATTTTGACAGTCAGGGAGGATGATTACTCTGGCTAAGTGTTGACGGTCAGGATGATTACTCTGGCTATAGATTTTGACAGTCAGAGGATGATTACTAGGACTGTAGATGTTGACAGTCAGGAGGATGATTACTAGGACTGTAGATGTTGACAGTCAGGAGGATGATTACTAGAGACTGTAGATGTTGACAGTCAGGATGATTACTAGGACTGTAGATGTTGACAGTCGGAGGATGATTACTCTGACTATAGATGTTGACAGTCAGTAGGATGATTGCTCTGCCTATAGATGTTGACAGTAGGAGGATGATTACTCTGGGTTATAGATGTTGACAGTCAGGAGGATGATTACTCTGACTGTAGATGTTGAGGAGATTACTAGGACTGTAGATGGATAGGATTGCTCTGGCTATAGATGTTGACAGTGGGAGGATGATTACTCTGTGGTTATAGATGTTGACAGTCAGGAGGATGATTACTAGGACTGTAGATGTTGACAGTCATTTACATTTTACATTTAAGTCATTTAGCAGACGCTCTTATCCAGAAGCGACTTACAAATTGGTGCATTCACCTTATGACCTCCAGTGGAACAGTAGTGCATCTAAATCTTTGGGGAGGGGGTGAGAGGGATTACTATCCTATCCTAGGTATTCCTTAAAGAGGTGGGGTTTCAGGTGTCTCCGGAAGGTGGTGATTGACTCCGCTGTCCTGGCGTCGTGAGGGAGTTTGTTCCCCATTGGGGGCCAGAGCGAACAGTTTTGACTGGGCTGAGCGGGAACTGTACTTCCTCAGTGGTAGGGAGGCGAGGCAGGCCAGAGGTGGATGAGAACGCAGTGCCCTTGTTTTAGGTGTAGGGCCTGATCGGAAGAGCCTGGAGGTACTGGTGCCGTTCCCCTCACAGCTCCGTAGGCAAGCACCATGGTCTTGTAGCGGATGCGAGCTTCAACTGGAAGCCAGTGGAGGCGGAGGAGCGGGGGTGACGTGAGAGGCTGGGAAGGTTGAACACCAGACGGGCTCGGCGTTTCTGGATGAGTTGCAGGGGTTTAATGGCACAGGCAGGAGCCCAGCCAACAGCGAGTTGCAGTAATCCAGAGGGGAGATGACAGAGTGCCTGGATTAGGACCTGCGTAGCTTCCTGTGTGAGGCAGAATTAGGTACTCTGCGGATGTTGTAGAGCATGAACCTACAGTCGGGAGGATGATTACTCTGGCAATAGATGTTGACAGTAAGTAGGATGATTGCTCTGGCTATAGATGTTGACAGTAGGGAGGATGATTACTCTGGTTATAGATGTTGACAGTCGGGAGGAAGATTACTAGGACTGTAGATGTTGTTGACAGTCAGGAGGATGATTACTAGGACCTGTAGATGTTGACAGTCGGGAGGATGATTACTCTGGAGATAGATGTTGACAGTCCAGGAGAATGATTACTCTGCCTATAGATATTGACAGTCAGGAGGATGATTACTAGGACTGTAGATGTTGACCATGATCAGGAGGATGATTACTAGGACTGGATGTTGACAGTCAGGAGGATGATTACTAGGACTGTAGATGTTGACAGTCAGGAGGATGATTATAGGACTGTAGATGTTGACAGTCGGAGGGATGATTACTCTGGCTATAGATGTTGACAGTCAGGAGGATGATTACTCTGGCTATAGATCTTGACAGTCAGGAGGATGATTACTATGACTATAGATGTTGACAGTCAAGAGGATGATTACTCTGGCTATAGATGTTGACAGTCAGGAGGATGATTACTAGGCCTGTAGATGTTGACAGTCTGTGGGATGATTAAAGGACTGTAGAATTTGACAGTCAGGAGGATGATTACTAGGACTTTAGATGTTGACAGTAAGGAGGATGATTAAAGGACTGTAGATGTTGACAGTCAGGAGGATGATTACTAGGACTGTAGATGTTGACAGTAAGTAGGATGATTGCTCTGGCTATAGATGTTGACAATAAGGAGGATGATTACTCTGGTTATAAGATGTTGACAGTCAGGAGGATGATTACTAGGACTGTAGATGTTGACAGTCAGGAGGATGATTACTCTGGCAATGAATCTGTGTGACAGTAGTAGGATGATTGGCTCTAGCTATAGATGTTGACAGTAAGGAGGATGATTACTCTGGTTATAGATGTTGACAGTCGGAGGAAGATTACTAGGACTGTAGATGTTGACAGTCAGGAGGATGATTACTAGGACTGTAGATGTTGACAGTCAGGAGGATGATTACTCTGGCTATAGGTGTTGACAGTCAGGAGGATGATTACTCTGGCTATAGATATTGACAGTGAGGACGATGATTACTCTGGCTATACATGTTGACAGTCAGGAGGATGATTACTCTGGTTATAGATGTTGACAGTCAGGAGTGATTACTAGGACTTTAGATGTTGACGGTAAGGAGGATGATTACTCTGGCTATAGAAGTTGAAGTAGGAGGATGATTACTATGACTATAGATGTTGACAGTCAGGAGGATGATTACTAGGACTGTGAGCGTTGACATTCAGGAGGATGATTACTCTGGCTATAGATGTTGACAGTCAGAGGATGATTACTCTTGCTATAGATGTTGACAGTCAGGAGGATGATTACTCTGGTTATAGATGTTGACAGTCAGGATGATGATTACTCTGGCTATAGATGTTGACAGTCAGGAGGATGATTAACTAGGACTGTAGATGTTGACAGTCAGGAGGATGATTAAAGGACTGTAGATGTTGACAGTCAGGAGGATGATTACTAGGACTGTAGATGTTGACAGTCAGGAGGAGGATGATTACTAGGACTGTAGATGTTGACAGTCAGGAGGATGATTACTAGGACTGTAGATGTTGACAGTCGGGAGGATGATTACAATGGCGATAGATGTTGACAGTCAGGATGATGATTACTCTGGCTATAGATGTTTT
This sequence comes from Oncorhynchus nerka, assembly GCF_034236695.1. Classification (NCBI taxonomy): domain Eukaryota; kingdom Metazoa; phylum Chordata; class Actinopteri; order Salmoniformes; family Salmonidae; genus Oncorhynchus; species Oncorhynchus nerka. Next base: position 8,008 of record NW_027038973.1, read on the forward strand.
ACAGTCAGGATGATTACTAGGACTGTAGATGTTGACAGTCGGAGGATGATTACTCTGGAGATAGATGTTGACAGTCAGGAGAATGATTACTCTGCTATAGATGTTGACAGTCAGGAGGATGATTACTAGGACTGACAGTCAGGAGGATGATTACTAGGACAGATGTTGACAGTCAGGAGGATGATTACTAGGACTGTAGATGTTGACAGTCAGGGATTCTCTGGCTATGATTGACAGTCAGGGGGATGATTACTCTGGCTATAGATGTTGACAGTCGGGATTGCCTCTGGCTATAGATGTTGACAGTAAGGAGGATAGTTACTCTGTGGCGATAGATGTTGACAGTCAGGATTACTACTGGCTATAGATTTTACAGTCAGGAGGATGATTACTAGGACTGTAGATTTGACAGTCAGGGGAGGATGATTACTCTGGAGATCAATGACAATGCAGGAGGATAATTACTCTGTCTAGATGTTGACAGTCAGGAGGATGATTACTCTGCCTATAGATGTTGACAGTCAGAGGATGATTACTAGGACTGTAGATGTTGACAGTCAGGAGGATGATTACTAGGACTGTAGATGTTGACAGTCAGGAGGATGATTACTAGGACTGTAGATGTTGACAGTCAGGGAGGATAGATTACAGTCAGGAGGGACTGCCTATAGATGTTGACAGTCAGGAGGATGATTATTAGGACTGTAGATGTTGACAGTCAGGAGGATGATTACTCTGGCTATAGATGTTGACAGTCAGAGGGGATGATTACTCTGGCTATCAGGAGGGGATGATTATGGTAGATGTTGATCAGGAGGATGATTACTCTGGCTGTAGATGTTGTTGACAGTACGGAGGATAGTTACTCTGGCTATAGATGTTGACAGTCAGGAGGATGATTGCTCTGTGTAGTTTTTGACAGTCAGGAGGATGATTACTAGGAGTAGATGTTGAACAGTCAGGAGGATGATTACTAGGACTGTAGATGTTGACAGTCAGGAGGATGATTACTCTGGCTATAGATGTTGACAGTAAGGAGGATAATTACTCTGGCTATAGATGTTGACAGTCAGGAGGATGATTACTCTAGATTTTGACAGTCAGGGGAACGACAGTCAGGAGGATGTTCTCTGGCTATAGATATTGACAGTCAGGAGGATGATTACTCTGGCTATAGATGTTGACAGTCAGGAGGATGATTACTAGGACTTTTAGATGTTGACAGTCAGGAGGATGATTACTAGGACTGTAGATGTTGACAGTCAGGAGGGATGATTACTAGGACTGTAGATATTACAGCAGTCAGGATGATTATTTCTGGCTATAGATATTGACAGTCAGGAGGATGATTACTCTGGCTAGATGTTTGACAGTCAGGAGGATGATTACTCTGGCTATAGATGTTGACAGTCAGGAGGATGATTACTAGGACTGTAGATGTTGACAGTCAGGAGGATGATTACTAGGACTGTAGATGTTGACAGTCAGGAGGATGATTACTAAGACTGTAGATGTTGACAGTCAGGAGGATGATTACTAGGACTGTAGATGTTGACAGTCAGGAGGATGATTACTAGACTGTAGATGTTGACAGTCAGGAGGATGATCTGACTGTAGATGTTGACAGTCAGGAGGATGATTACTCTGACTATAGATGTTGACAGTCAGGAGGATGAATAATATGGCTATGAGATGTTGACAGTCAGGAGGATGATTACTCTGGTTATAGATGTTGGCAGTCAGGAGGATGATTACTATGACTATAGATGTTGACAGTCAGGAGGATGATTACTAGGACTGTAGATGTTGACAGTCAGGAGGATGATTACTCTGGCTATAGATGTTGACAGTAAGGAGGATGATTACTCTGGTTACATAGATGTTGGCAGTCAGGAGGATGATTGCTATGACTATAGATGAAAGGCAGTCCAGGAGATGATTAGGACTGTAGATATTGACAATCAGGAGGATGATAACCTATTATAAAATGTTGACAGTCAGAGGATGATTACTAGGCCTGTCAAGATGGAATTTCTGACAGTCAGTTGACAGTCAAGGAGGATGATTCTGGCTGTAGATGTTGACAGTCAAGGAGGGAGATACTAGGCCTGTAGATTTTGACAGTCAGGAAGATTTATATCGATATTGACAGTAAGGAGGATGATTACTCTGGTTAGATATTTGACAGTCAGGAGGATGATTACTCCGGCTATAAATATTTGCAAGAGAGGAGGATGATTACTCCGACTGTAAATGTTGACAATCAGAGGGATGATTACTAGAACTGTAAATGTTGACAATCCAGAGGATAATTACTAGACTACTTGAGTGTTGACAGTCAGGAGGATGATTACTAGGACTGTAGCTACAGTCAGGAAATGCTTGGCTACAATGTTGACAGTAAAGGATTACGATTACTCTGGCTATAGTGTTGACAGTCAGGAGGATGATTACTCTGGCTATACATGTTGACAGTCAGGAGGATGATTACTCTGGCTATAGATTTTGACAGTCAGGAGGGGGATGATTACTAGGACTGTAGATGTTGACAGTCAGGAGGATGATTACTAGGACTGTAGATGTTGGCAGTCAGGGGAGGGGGGGATGATTACTAGAACTGTAAATGTGACAGTCAGGAGGATGATTACTAGGACTGCCAAATGTTGACAGTCGGAGGATGATTACTCTGCAGCGATAAATGTTGACAGTCAGAGATGATTACTCTGCCTATAGGTGGCAATCAGAGATGATTACTAGGACTGTAGATGTTGCAGTCGGAGGATGATTACTCTGACTATAGATGTTGACAGTAAGTAGAGATGATTGCTCTGCCTATAGATGTTTGACAGTAAGGAGATGATTACTCTGAATTTATAGATGTTGACAGTAGGGGAGGATGATTACTCTGGCTATAGATGTTAATGCATGGATGATTACTCAAACTATAGATGTTGGCTTAATGGAGATGAATTCACTCTGGTTATAGTCTTGACAGTCAGGAGGATTGATTACTATGACTATAGATGTTGACAGTCAAGAGAGGATGATTACTCTGGCTATAGATGTTGACAGTCAGAGGATGATTACTAGGCCTGTAGATGTTGATATCTGTAGGATGAGATTAAAGGACTATGAAATTTTGGCTTAGTCAGGGAGGGATGATTACTAGGACTTTAGATGTTGGCAATGGAGGATGATTAAAGGACTGTAGATGTTGACAGTCTGAGAGGATGGTCCATAGGACTGTAGATGTTACATTAATGAAATGGATGATTGCTCTGGCTATAGATGTTGGTGAGGAGGATGATTACTCTGGTTATAGATGTTAGCCAGTCAGGAGGATGATTACTAGGACTGTAGATGTTGACAGTCAGGAGGATGATTACTCTGACAATAGATGTTGACAGTCAGTAGGATGATTGCTCATGGACTATAGATGTTGACAGTCAGGAGGATGATTACTCTGGTTATAGATGTTGACAGTCAGGAGGAAGATTACTAGGACTATAGATGTTGACAGTCAGGAGGATGATTACTAGGACTGTAGATGTTGACAGTCAGGAGGATGATTACTCTGGAGACTGTAGATGTTGACAGTCAGGGAGAATGATTACTCTGGCTATAGATGTTGACAGTCAGGAGGATGATTACTAGGACTGTAGATGTTGACAGTCAGGAGGATGATTACTAGGACTGTAGATGTTGACAGTCAGGAGGATGATTACTAGGACTGTAGATGTTGACAGTCAGGAGGATGATTACTAGGACTGTAGATGTTGACAGTCAGGAGGATGATTACTCTGGCTATAGATGTTGACAGTCAGGAGGATGATTACTCTGGCTATAGATGTTGACAGTCAGGAGGATGATTACTATGACTATAGATGTTGGCAGTCAGGAGGATGATTACTATGACTGTAGATGTTGACAGTCAGGAGGATGATTACTAGGACTGTAGATGTTGACAGTCAGGAGGATGATTACTCTGGCTATAGATGTTGGCAGTCAGGAGGATGATTACTATGACTATAGATGTTGACAGTCAGGAGGATGATTACTAGGACTGTAGATGTTGACAGTCGGGAGGATGATTACTCTGGCTATAGATGTTGACAGTCAGGAGGATGATTACTCTGGCTATAGATCTTGACAGTCAGGAGGATGATTACTCTGGTTATAGATGTTGGCAGTCAGGAGGATGATTACTATGACTATAGATGTTGACAGTCAGGAGGATGATTACTAGGACTGTAGATGTTGACAGTCAGGAGGAATGATTACTCTGGTTATAGATGTTGGCAGTCAGGAGGATGATTACTATGACTATAGATGTTGACAGTCAGGAGGATGATTACTAGGACTGTAGATGTTGACAGTCAGGAGGATGATTACTCTGGCTATAGATATTGACAGTCAGGAGGATTATTACTCTGGCTATACATGTTGACAGTCAGGAGGATGATTACTATGACTGTAGATGTTGACAGTCAGGAGGATGATTACTAGGACTGTAGATGTTGACAGTCAGGAGGATGATTACTAGGCCTGTAGATTTTGACAGTCAGGAGGAAGATTACTCTGGCTATCGATGTTGACAGTAAGGAGGATGATTACTCTGGTTATATATGTTGACAGTAAGGAGGATGATTACTCTGGTTATAGATGTTGACAGTCAGGAGGATGATTACTCCGGCTATAGATGTTGACAGTAAGGAGGATGATTACTCTGGTTATAGATGTTGACAGTCAGGAGGATGATTACTCTGGCTATAGATGTTGACAGTAAGGATGATGATTACTCTGTCTATAGATGTGGACAGTCAGTAGGATGATTACTCTGGCTATACATGTTGACAGTCAGGAGGGATTACTAGGACTGTAGATGTTGACAGTCAGGAGGATGATTACTAGGACTGTAGATGTTGACAGTCAGGAGGAGGATGATTACTAGGACTGTAGATGTTGACAGTCAGGAGGATGATTGCTCTGTGGCTATAGATGTTGACAGTAAGGATCAGGAGGAGATAGTACTCTGGCTATAGATGTTTGACAGTTAGGAGGATGATTACTCGGTTACTCGTGTGACAATCAGGAGGATGATTACTCTGGCTATACATGTTGACAGTAAGGAGAGATGATTACTCTGTCTGGAAATGTTGACAGTCAGGAGGATGATTACTAGGACTGTAGATGTTGAAGATCAGGAGGATGATTACTAGGACTGTAGATGTTGACCATTGATAAGAAGGGATAGTTACTAGGACTCTGATGGGTAATGACAGTCAGGAGGATGATTACTAGAGACTGTAGATATTTGACAGTCAGGAGAGATGATTACTAGGACTGTAGATATTGACAGTCAGAAGGATGATTCCTCTGGCTATAGATGTTGACAGTCAGGAGGATGATTACTATGGCTATAGATGTTGACAGTCAGGAGGATGATTACTCTGGATTATAGATGTTGACAGTCAGGAGGATGATTACTCTGGCTATAGATGTTGACAGTCAGGAGGATGATTACTCTGGCTATAGATGTTGACAGTCAGGAGGATGATTACTCTGGCTATAGATGTTGACAGTCAGGAGGATGATTACTAGGACTGTAGATGTTGACAGTCAGGAGGATGATTACTAGGACTGTAGATGTTGACAGTCAGGAGGATGATTACTAGGACTGTAGATGTTGACAGTCAGGAGGATGATTACTAGGACTGTAGATGTTGACGGTCAGGAGGATGATTACTAGGTCTGTAGATGTTGACAGTCGGAGGATGAATTACACTAGCGATAGATGTTGACAGTCAGGATGATGATTACTCTGGCTATAGATGTTGACAGTCAGGAGGATGATTACTAGGACTGTAGATGTTGACAGTCAGGAGGATGATTACTCTGGAGATAGATGTTGACAGTCAGGAGAATGATTACTCTGGCTATAGATGTTGACAGTCAGGAGGATGATTACTAGGACTGTAGATGTTGACAGTCAGGAGGATGATTACTAGACTGTAGATGTTGACAGTCAGGAGGATGATTACTAGGACTGTAGATGTTGACAGTCAGGAGGATGATTACTAGGACTGTAGATGTTGACAGTCAGGAGGATGATTACTCAGGACTGTAGATGTTGACAGTCAGGAGGATGATTACTCTGGCTATAGATGTTGACAGTCAGGAGGATGATTACTATGGACTATAGATGTTGACAGTCAGGAGGATGATTACTAGGACTGTAGATGTTGACAGTCAGGAGAGATGATTACTAGGACTGTAGATGTTGACAGTCAGGAGGATGATTACTCTGGCTATAGATGTTGACAGTCAGGAGGATGATTACTATGGACTGTAGATGTTGACAGTCAGGAGGATGATTACTCTGGACTATAGATGTTGACAGTCAGGAGGATGATTACTCTGGCTATAGATGTTGACAGTAAGGAGGATGATTACTCTGGCTATAGATGTTGACAGTCGGGAGGATGATTACTCTGGCTATAGATGTTGACAGTCAGGAGGATGATTACTAGGACTTTAGATGTTGACAGTCAGGAGGATGATTACTAGGACTGTAGATGTTGACAGTCAGGAGGATGATTACTAGGACTGTAGATGTTGACAGTCAGGAGGATGATTACTAGGACTGTAGATGTTGACAGTCAGGAGGATGATTACTAGGACTGTAGATGTTGACAGTCGGGAGGATGATTACAATGGCGATAGATGTTGACAGTCAGGATGATGATTACTCTGGCTATAGATGTTTACAGTCAGGAGGATGATTACTAGGACTGTAGATGTTGACAGTCGGGAGGATGATTACTCTGGAGATAGATGTTGACAGTCAGGAGAATGATTACTCTGCCTATAGATGTTGACAGTCAGGAGGATGATTACTAGGACTGTAGATGTTGACAGTCAGGAGGATGATTACTAGGACTGTAGATGTTGACAGTCAGGAGGATGATTACTAGGACTGTAGATGTTGACAGTCAGGAGGATGATTACTCTGGCTATAGATGTTGACAGTCAGAGGATGATTACTCTGGCTATAGATGTTGACAGTCAGGAGGATGATTACTCTGGCTATAGATGTTGACAGTAAGGAGGATAGATTACTCTGGCTATAGATGTTGACAGTCAGGAGGATGATTACTCTGGCTATAGATTTTGACAGTCAGGAGGATGATTACTAGGACTGTAGATGTTGACAGTCAGGAGGATGATTACTCTGGCTATAGATGTTGACAGTAAGGAGGATAATTACTCTGGCTATAGATGTTGACAGTCAGGAGGATGATTACTCTGGCTATAGATTTTGACAGTCAGGAGGATGATTACTAGGACTGTAGATGTTGACAGTCAGGAGGATGATTACTAGGACTGTAGATGTTGACAGTCAGGAGGATGATTACTCTGGACTATAGATGTTGACAGTCAGGAGGATGATTACTCTGGCTGATAGATGTTGACAGTCAGGAGGATGATTACTCTGGCTATAGATGTTGACAGTCAGGAGGATGATTACTAGGACTGTAGATGTTGACAGTCAGGAGGATGATTACTCTGGCTATAGATGTTGACAGTCAGGAGGATGATTACTCTGGCTATAGATGTTGACAGTCAGGAGGATGATTACTCTGGCTATAGATGTTGACAGTCAGGAGGATGATTACTCTGGCTATAGATGTTGACAGTCAGGAGGATGATTACTCTGGCTATAGATTTTGACAGTCAGGAGGATGATTACTCGGACTGTAGATGTTGACAGTCAGGAGGATGATTACTCTGGACTGTAGATGTTGACAGTCAGGAGGATGATTACTCTGGCTATAGATGTTGACAGTCAGGAGGATGATTACTAGGACTGTAGATGTTGACCAGTCAGGAGGATGATTACTAGGACTGTAGATGTTGACAGTCAGGAGGATGATTACTGGACTGTAGATGTTGACAGTCAGGAGGGATGATTGCTAGGACTGTAGATGTTGACAGTCAGGGGGGATGATTACTCTGGCTATAGATGTTGACAGTCAGGAGGATGATTACTCTGGCTATAGATGTTGACCTGATCAGGAGATAATTCTCCGGCTATAGATGTTGACAGTCAGGAGGATGATTCCTGGACTGTAGATGTTGACAGTCAGGAGGATGATTACTCTGACTATAGATGTTGACAGTAAGAAAGATGATTACTCTGGCTATAGATGTTGATAGTCAGGAGGATGATTACTAGGACTTTAGATGTTGACAGTCAGGAGGATGATTACTAGGACTGTAGATGTTGACAGTCAGGAGGATGATTACTAGGACTGTAGATGTTGACAGTCAGAGGATGATTACTAGGACTGTAGATGTTGACAGTCGGGAGGACTGTAGATGTTGACAGTCATTGGAGGACTGTAGATGTTGACAGTCGGGGGATGATTACTCTGGCTATTGATGTTGACAGTCAGGAGGATGATTAATATGGCTATAGATGTTGACAGTAAGGAGGATGATTACTCTGGTTATAGATGTTGACAGTCAGGAGGATGATTACTATGACTATAGATGTTGACAGTCAGGAGGATGATTACTAGGACTGTAGATGTTGACAGTCAGGGGATGATTACTCTGGCTATAGATGTTGACAGTATGATGATTACTCTGGTTATAGATGTTGACAGTAGGAGGATGATTACTATGACTATAGATGTTGACAGTCAGGAGATGATTACTAGGACTGTAGATGTTGACAGTCAGAGGATGATTACTCTGGCTCGTAGATGTTGACAGTCAGAGGATGATTCCTCTGGCTATAGATGTTGACAGTCAGGAGGATAATTTACCGCTATAGATGTTGACAGGTCCCAGGAGGATGAATTACTAGGACTGTGCAGATTTTGACAGTCAGAGGATGATTACTAGGACTGTAGATGTTGACAGTCAGGAGGATGATTACCAGGACTATAGATGTTGACAGTCAGGAGGATGATTACTCAAGGCTACAGATGTTGACAGTCAGGAGGATGATTACTATGACTGTAGATGTTGACAGTCAGGAGAGGATGATTACTAGGACTACAGATGTTGACAGTAAGTGATGTAGATAATTACTAGGCCTATAGATGTTGACAGTCAGGAGGGGAAAGATTACTCTGGCTATAGATGTTGACAGTCAGGAGGATGATTACTAGGACTGTAGATGTTGACAGTCAGGAGGATGATTACTAGGCCTGTAGATTTTGACAGTAAGGAGGATGATTACTCTGGTTATAGATGTTGACAGTCAGGAGGATGATTACTCGGCAGATTTTGGACAGTAAGGAGGATGATTACTCTGGTTATAGATGTTGACAGTCAGGAGGATGATTACTAGACTATAGATGTTGACAGTCAGAGGATGATTACTCTGTCTAGATGTGACAGTCAGTAGGATGATTACTCTGGCTATACATGTTGACAGTCAGGAGGATGATTACTAGGACTGTAGATGTTGACAGTCAGGAGGATGATTACTAGGACTGTAGATGCTGACAGTCAGGAGGATGATTGCTCTAGGACTATAGATGTTGACAGTCAGGAGGATGATTGCTCTGGCTATAGATGTTGACAGTAAGGAGGATGATTACTCGGGTTATAGATGTTGACAGTCAGGAGGATGATTACTCTGGCTATACATGTTGACAGTAAGGAGGATGATTACTCTGGTCATAGATGTTGACAGTCAGGAGGATGATTACTAGGACTGTAGATGTTGACAGTCAGGAGGACGATTACCAGGACTGTAGATGTTGACAGTCAGGAGGATGATTACTAGGACTGTAGATGTTGACAGTCAGGAGGATGATTGCTCTGGCTATAGATGTTGACAGTCAGGAGGATGATTACTCTGGCTATAGATATTGACAGTCAGGAGGATGATTACTCTGGCTATACATGTTGACAGTCAGGAGGATGATTACTAGGACTGTAGATGTTGACAGTCAGGAGGATGATTACTAGGACTGTAGATGTTGACAGTCAGGAGGATGATTACTAGGACTGTAGATGTTGACAGTCAGGAGGATGATTACTAGGCCTGTAGATGTTGACAGTCAGGAGGATGATTACTAGGACTGTAGATGTTGACAGTCAGGAGGATGATTACTAGGACTGTAGATGTTGACAGTCAGGAGGATGATTACTAGGACTGTAGATGTTGACAGTCAGGAGGATGATTACTAGGACTGTAGATGTTGACAGTCAGGAGAATGATTACTAGGACTGTAGATATTGACAGTCAGAAGGATGATTCCTCTGGCTATAGATGGTAACAGTAAGGAGGATGATTACTATGGCTATAGATGTTGACGGTCAAGGAGGATGATTACTCTGGTTATAGATGTTGACAGTAAGGAGGATGATTACTCTGGCTATAGATGTTGACAGTAAGGAGGATGATTACTCTGGCTATAGATGTTGACAGTCGGGAGGATGATTACTCTGGCTATAGATGTTGACAGTCAGGAGGATGATTACTAGGACTGTAGATGTTGACAGTCAGGAGGATGATTACTAGGAGATAGATGTTGACAGTCAGGAGGATGATTAAAAGGACTGTAGATGTTTGACAGTCAGGAGGATGATTACTAGGCTATAGATGTTGACAGTCAGGAGGATGATTACTAGGACTGTAGATGTTGACAGTCAGGAGGATGATTACTAGGACTGTAGATGTTGACAGTCGGAGGATGATTACAATGGCGATAGATGTTGAGTCCAATGATGATTACTCTGGCTATAGATGTTGACAGTCAGGAGGATGATTACTAGGACTGTAGATGTTGACAGTCAGGAGGATGATTACTCTGGAGATAGATGTTGACAGTCAGATGATATAGATTTTGACAGTCAGGAGGATGATTACTAGGACTGTAGATGTTGACAGTCATTGATTACCTGGACGGATGTTGACAGAGGAGGATGATTACTAGGACTGTAGATGTTGACGGTCAGGGAGGATGATTACTAGGACTGTAGATGTTGACAGTCAGGAGGATGGATGATGTTGACAGTCAGGATGATTAAAAGGACTGTAGATGTTGACAGTCAGAGGATGATTACTCGGACTGTAGATGTTGACAGTCGGATGATTACTCTGGTGATAGATGACAGTCAGGATGATGATTACTCTGGCTATAGATTTTACAGTCAGGAGGATGATTACTAGGACTGTAGATGTTGACAGTCAGGAGATGATTACTCTGGCTATATAGATGTTGACAGTAAGGAGGATGATTACTCTGGCTATAGATGTTGACAGTCAGGAGGATGATTACTCTGCCTATAGATTTTGACAGTCAGGAGGATGATTACTAGGACTGTAGATGTTGACAGTCAGGAGGATGATTACTAGGACTGTAGATGTTGACAGTCAGGAGGATGATTACCAGGACTGTAGATGTTGACAGTAATGGAGGATGATTACTCTGGCTGATAGATGTTGACAGTCAGGAGGATGATTACTCTGGCTATAGATGTTGACAGTCAGGAGGATGATTACTCTGGACTGTAGATGTTGACAGTCAGGAGGATGATTACTCTGGCTATAGATGTTGACAGTCAGGAGGATAATTACTCTGGCTATAGATGTTGACAGTCAGGAGGATGATTACTCTGGCTATAGATTTTGACAGTCAGGAGGATGATTACTAGGACTGTAGATGTTGACAGTCAGGAGGATGATTACTCTGGCTATAGATGTTGACAGTCAGGAGGATGATTACTCTGGCTATAGATGTTGACAGTCAGGAGGATGATTACTCTGGCTGACAGTCAGGAGGATGATTACTCTGGCTATAGATTTTGACAGTCAGGAGGATGATTACTAGGACTGTAGATGTTGACAGTCAGGAGGATGATTACTAGGACTGTAGATGTTGACAGTCAGGAGGATGATTACTCTGGCTATAGATGTTGACAGTAGGAGGGAGACTGTAGATGTTGACAGTCAGGAGGATGATTACTCTGGCTATAGATGTTGACAGTCAGGAGGATGATTACTCTGGCTATAGATTTTGACAGTCAGGAGGATGATTACTCTGGCTATAGATGTTGACAGTAAGGAGGATAATTACTCTGGCTATAGATGTTGACAGTCAGGAGGATGATTACTCTGGCTATAGATGTTGACAGTCAGGGAGGATGATTACTAGGACTGTAGATGTTGACAGTCAGGAGGATGATTACTAGGACTGTAGATGTTGACAGTCAGGAGGATGATTACTAGGACTGTAGATGTTGACAGTCAGGGGGATGATTACTCTGGCTATAGATGTTGACAGTCAGGAGGATGATTACTCTGGCTATAGATGTTGACAGTCAGGAGGATAATTACTCTGGCTATAGATGTTGACAGTCAGGAGGATGATTACTAGGACTGTAGATGTTGACAGTCAGGAGGATGATTACTCTGACTATAGATGTTGACAGTAAGAAAGATGATTACTCTGGCTATAGATGTTGACAGTCAGGAGGATGATTACTAGGACTTTAGATGTTGACAGTCAGGAGGATGATTACTAGGACTGTAGATGTTGACAGTCAGGAGGATGATTACTAGGACTGTAGATGTTGACAGTCAGGAGGATGATTACTAGGACTGTAGATGTTGACAGTCAGGAGGATGAGGACTGTAGATGTTGACAGTCAGGAGGATGAGGACTGTAGATGTTGACAGTCGGGGGGATGATTACTCTGGCTATAGATGTTGACAGTCAGGAGGATGAATAATATGGCTATAGATGTTGACAGTAAGGAGGATGATTACTCTGGTTATAGATGTTGGCAGTCAGGAGGATGATTACTATGACTATAGATGTTGACAGTCAGGAGGATGATTACTAGGACTGTAGATGTTGACAGTCAGGAGGATGGCTATAGATGTTGACAGTAAGGAGGATGATTACTCTGGTTATAGATGTTGGCAGTCAGGAGGATGATTACTATGACTATAGATGTTGACAGTCAGGAGGATGATTACTAGGACTGTGATTTTGACAGTCAGAGGATGATTACTCTGGCTATAGATATTGACAGTCAGGAGGATTATTACTCTGGCTATACATGTTGACAGTCAGGAGGATGATTACTATGACTGTAGATGTTGACAGTCAGGAGGATGATTACTAGGACTGTAGATGTTGACAGTCAGGAGGATGATTACTAGGCCTGTAGATTTTGACAGTCAGGAGGAAGATTACTCTGGCTATCGATGTTGACAGTAAGGAGGATGATTACTCTGGTTATATATGTTGACAGTAAGGAGGATGATTACTCTGGTTTATAGATGTTGACAGTCAGGAGGATGATTACTCCGGCTATAGATGTTAGTAAGGAGGATGATTATGTTGACAGTCAGGAGGATGATTACTCTGGCTATAGATGTTGACAGTAAGGATGATGATTACTCTGTCTATAGATGTGGACAGTCAGTAGGATGATTACTCTGGCTATACATGTTGACAGTCAGGAGGATGATTACTAGGACTGTAGATGTTGACAGTCAGGAGGATGATTACTAGGACTGTAGATGTTGACAGTCAGGAGGATGATTACTAGGACTGTAGATGTTGAGAGTCAGGAGGATGATTGCTCTGGCTATAGATGTTGACAGTAAGGATGATTGCTCTGGCTATAGATGTTGACAGTAAGGAGGATGATTACTCGGGTTATAGATGTTGACAGTCAGGAGGATGATTACTCTGGCTATACATGTTGACAGTAAGGAGGATGATTACTCTGGTCATAGATTTTGACAGTCAGGAGGATGATTACTAGGACTGTAGATGTTGACAGTCAGGAGGATGATTACCAGGACTGTAGATGTTGACAGTCAGGGAGGATGATTACTAGGACTGTAGATGTTGACAGTCAGGAGGATGATTGCTCTGGCTATAGATGTTGACAGTCAGGAGGATGATTACTAGGACTTTAGATATTGACAGTCAGGAGGATGATTACTCTGGTCTATACATGTTGACAGTCAGGAGGATGATTACTAGGACTGTAGATGTTGACAGTCAGAGGATGATTACTAGGACTGTAGATGTTGACAGTCAGGAGGATGATTACTAGGACTGTAGATGTTGACAGTCAGGAGGATGATTACTAGGCCTGTAGATGTTGACAGTCAGGAGGATGATTACTAGGACTGTAGATGTTGACAGTCAGGAGGATGATTACTAGGACTGTAGATGTTGACAGTCAGGAGGATGATTACTAGGACTGTAGATGTTGACAGTCAGGAGGATGATTACTAGGACTGTAGATGTTGACAGTCAGGAGATGATTACTAGGACTGTAGATGTTGACAGTCAGAAGGATGATTCCTCTGGCTATAGATGGTAACAGTAAGGAGGATGGACTGCCATAGATGTTGACAGTCAGGAGGATGATTACTCTGGCTATAGATGTTGACAGTCAGGAGGATGATTACTCTGGCTATAGATGTTGACAGTCAGGAGGATGATTACTCTGGCTATAGATGTTGACAGTCAGGAGGATGATTACTAGGACTGTAGATGTTGACAGTCAGGGGATGATTAAAAGGATGATTACTCTGTCAGAGGATGATTACTAGCTATAGATGTTGACAGTCAGGAGGATGATTACTCTGGCTATAGATGTTGACAGTCAGGAGGATGATTACTCTGGATAGATGTTGACAGTCAGGAGGATGATTACTCTGGACTATAGATGTTGACAGTCAGGAGGATGATTACTAGGATAGATGTTGACAGTCAGGAGGATGATTACAAGATAGATGATAATTTGACAGTCAGGAGGATGATTACTAGGACTGTAGATGTTGACAGTCAGGAGGATGATTACTAGGACTGTAGATGTTGACAGTCAGGAGGATGATTACTCTGGCTATAGATGTTGACAGTAAGGAGGATGATTACTCTGGCTATAGATGTTGACAGTCAGGAGATGATTATGGCTATAGATGTTGACAGTCAGGAGGATGATTACTCTGGCTATAGATGTTGACAGTCAGGAGGATGATTACTAAGACTATAGATGTTGACAGTCAGGAGGATGATTACTAGGACTGTAGATGTTGACAGTCAGGAGGATGATTACTAGGACTGTAGATGTTGACAGTCAGAGGATGATTACAGGCTATAGATGTTGACAGTCAGGAGGATAATTACTCTGGCTGATAGATGTTGACAGTCAGGAGGATGATTACTCTGGCCTATAGATGTTGACAGTCAGGAGGATGATTACTAGGACTGTAGATGTTGACAGTCAGGAGGATGATTACTCTGGCTATAGATGTTGACAGTCAGGAGGATAATTACTCTGGCTATAGATGTTGACAGTCAGGAGGATGATTACTCTGGCTATAGATGTTGACAGTCAGGAGGATGATTACTAGGACTGTAGATGTTGACAGTCAGGATGAGGACTGTAGATGTTGACAGTCAGGAGGATGATTACTCTGGACTGTAGATGTTGACAGTCAGGGAGGATGATTACTCTGGCTATAGATGTTGACAGTCAGGGGGATGATTACTCTGACTGTAGATGTTGACAGTCAGGAGGATGATTACTCTGGCTATAGATGTTGACAGTCAGAGGATGATTACTCTGGCTATAGATGTTGACAGTCAGGAGGATGATTACTCTGGCTATAGATTTTGACAGTCAGGAGGATGATTACTAGGACTGTAGATGTTGACAGTCAGGAGGATGATTACTCTGGCTATAGATGTTGACAGTCAGAGGATAATTACTCTGGCTATAGATGTTGACAGTCAGGAGGATGATTACTAGATTTTGACAGTAGATGATTACTAGGACTTAGATGTTGACAGTCAGGAGGATGATTACTAGACTGTAGATGTTGACAGTCAGGAGGATGATTACTAGGACTATAGATGTTGACAGTCAGGAGGATGATTACTAGGACTGTAGATGTTGACAGTCAGAGGATGATTATGTAGATGTTGACAGTAAGGAGGATAATTACTCTGGCTATAGATGTTGACAGTCAGGAGGATGATTACTCTGGCTATAGATTTTGACAGTCAGGATGATGATTACTCTGGCTATAGATGTTGACAGTCAGGAGGATAATTACTCTGGCTATAGATGTTGACAGTCAGGAGGATAATTACTCTGGCTATAGATGTTGACAGTCAGGAGGATGATTACTAGGACTGTAGATGTTGACAGTCAGGAGGATGATTACTAGGACTGTAGATGTTGACAGTCAGGAGGATGATTACTAGGACTGTAGATGTTGACAGTCAGGGGGATGATTACTCTGGCTATAGATGTTGACAGTCAGGAGGATGATTACTCTGGCTATAGATGTTGACAGTCAGGAGGATGATTACTCTGGCTATAGATGTTGACAGTCAGGAGGATGATTACTAGGACTGTAGATGTTGACAGTCAGGAGGATGATTACTCTGACTATAGATGTTGACAGTAAGAAAGATGATTACTCTGGCTATAGATGTTGACAGTCAGGAGGATGATTACTAGGACTTTAGATGTTGACAGTCAGGAGGATGATTACTAGGACTGTAGATGTTGACAGTCAGGAGGATGATTACTAGGACTGTAGATGTTGACAGTCAGGAGGATGATTACTAGGACTGTAGATGTTGACAGTCAGGAGGATGAGGACTGTAGATGTTGACAGTCAGGAGGATGAGGACTGTAGATGTTGACAGTCGGGGGGATGATTACTCTGGCTATAGATGTTGACAGTCAGGAGGATGAATAATATGGCTATAGATGTTGACAGTAAGGAGGATGATTACCTGGTTATAGATGTTGGCAGTCAGGAGGATGATTACTATGACTATAGATGTTGACAGTCAGGAGGATGATTACTAGGACTGTAGATGTTGACAGTCAGGAGGATGATTACTCTGGCTATAGATGTTGACAGTAAGGAGGATGATTACTCTGGTTATAGATGTTGGCAGTCAGGAGGATGATTACTATGACTATAGATGTTGACAGTCAGGAGGATGATTACTAGGACTGTAGATGTTGACAGTCAGGAGGATGATTACTCTGGCTATAGATATTGACAGTCAGGAGGATTATTACTCTGGCTATACATGTTGACAGTCAGGAGGATGATTACTATGACTGTAGATGTTGACAGTCAGGAGGATGATTACTAGGACTGTAGATGTTGACAGTCAGGAGGATGATTACTAGGCCTGTAGATTTTGACAGTCAGGAGGAAGATTACTCTGGCTATCGATGTTGACAGTAAGGAGGATGATTACTCTGGTTATATATGTTGACAGTAAGGAGGATGATTACTCTGGTTATAGATGTTGACAGTCAGGAGGATGATTACTCCGGCTATAGATGTTGACAGTAAGGAGGATGATTACTCTGGCTATAGATGTTGACAGTAAGGATGATGATTACTCTGTCTATAGATGTGGACAGTCAGTAGGATGATTACTCTGGCTATACATGTTGACAGTCAGGAGGATGATTACTAGGACTGTAGATGTTGACAGTCAGGAGGATGATTACTAGGACTGTAGATGTTGACAGTCAGGAGGATGATTACTAGGACTGTAGATGTTGACAGTCAGGAGGATGATTGCTCTGGCTATAGATGTTGACAGTAAGGATGATGATTACTCTGGCTATAGATGTTGACAGTCAGGAGGATGATTACTCGGGTTATAGATGTTGACAGTCAGGAGGATGATTACTCTGGCTATACATGTTGACAGTAAGGAGGATGATTACTCTGGTCATAGATGTTGACAGTCAGGAGGATGATTACTAGGACTGTAGATGTTGACAGTCAGGAGGACGATTACCAGGACTGTAGATGTTGACAGTCAGGAGAGATGATTACTAGGACTGTAGATGTTGACAGTCAGGAGGATGATTGCTCTGGCTATAGATGTTGACAGTCAGGAGGATGATTACTCTGGCTATAGATATTGACAGTCAGGAGGATGATTACTCTGGCTATACATGTTGACAGTCAGAGGATGATTACTAGACTGTAGATGTTGACAGTCAGAGGATGATTACTAGGACTGTAGATGTTGACAGTCAGAGGATGATTACTAGGACTGTAGATGTTGACAGTCAGGAGGATGATTACTAGGCCTGTAGATGTTGACAGTCAGGAGGATGATTACTAGGACTGTAGATGTTGACAGTCAGGAGGATGATTACTAGGACTGTAGATGTTGACAGTCAGGAGGATGATTACTAGGACTGTAGATGTTGACAGTCAGGAGGATGATTACTAGGACTGTAGATGTTGACAGTCAGGAGAATGATTACTAGGACTGTAGATATTGACAGTCAGAAGGATGATTCCTCTGGCTATAGATGGTAACAGTAAGGAGGATGATTACTATGGCTATAGATGTTGACAGTCAGGAGGATGATTACTCTGGTTATAGATGTTGACAGTAAGGAGGATGATTACTCTGGCTATAGATGTTGACAGTAAGGAGGATGATTACTAGCTATAGATGTTGACAGTCGGGAGGATGATTACTCTGGCTATAGATGTTGACAGTCAGGGAGGATGGACTGTGATGTTGACAGTCAGGAGGATGATTACTCTGGCTATAGATTTTGACAGTCACGGAGGATAATTACTCTGGCTATAGATGTTGACAGTCAGGAGGATGATTTCTGGCTATAGATTTTGACAGTCAGGAGGATGATTACTAGGACTGTAGATGTTGACAGTCAGGAGGATGATTACTAGGACTGTAGATGTTGACAGTCAGGAGGATGATTACTCTGGCTATAGATGTTGACAGTCAGGAGGATGATTACTAGGACTGTAGATGTTGACAGTCAGGAGGATGATTACTAGGACTGTAGATGTTGACAGTCAGGAGGATGATTACTCTGGCGATAGATGTTGACAGTAAGGAGGATAATTACTCTGGCTATAGATGTTGACAGTCAGGAGGATGATTACTCTGGCTATAGATTTTGACAGTCAGGATGATGATTACTCTGGCTATAGATGTTGACAGTAAGGAGGATAATTACTCTGGCTATAGATGTTGACAGTCAGGAGGATGATTACTCTACAACTGTAGATGTTGACAGTCAGGAGGATGATTACTAGGACTGTAGATGTTGACAGTCAGGAGGATGATTACTAGGACTGTAGATGTTGACAGTCAGGAGGATGATTACTAGGACTGTAGATGTTGACAGTCAGGGGGATGATTACTCTGGCTATAGATGTTGACAGTCAGGAGGATGATTACTCTGGCTATAGATGTTGACAGTCAGGAGGATAATTACTCTGGCTATAGATGTTGACAGTCAGGAGGATGATTACTCTGACTATAGATGTTGACAGTAAGAAAGATGATTACTCTGGTTATAGATGTTGACAGTCAGGAGGATGATTACTCCGGCTATAGATGTTGACAGTAAGGAGGATGATTACTCTGGTTATAGATGTTGACAGTCAGGAGGATGATTACTCTGGCTATAGATGTTGACAGTAAGGATGATGATTACTCTGTCTATAGATGTGGACAGTCAGTAGGATGATTACTCTGGCTATACATGTTGACAGTCAGGAGGATGATTACTCTGGACTGTAGATGTTGACAGTCAGGAGGATGATTACTAGGACTGTAGATGTTGACAGTCAGGAGGATAATTACTAGGACTGTAGATGTTGACAGTCAGGAGGATGATTACTCTGGCTATAGATGTTGACAGTAAGGATGATGATTACTCTGGCTATAGATGTTGACAGTCAGGAGGATGATTACTGGTTATAGATGTTGACAGTCAGGAGGATGATTACTCTGGACTATACATGTTGACAGTAAGGAGGATGATTACTCTGGTCATAGATGTTGACAGTCAGGAGGATGATTACTAGGACTGTAGATGTTGACAGTCAGGAGGATGATTACAGGACTGTAGATGTTGACAGTCAGGAGGATGATTACTAGGACTGTAGATGTTGACAGTCAGGAGGATGAGGCTATAGATGACAGTCAGGAGGATGATTACTCTGGCTATAGATATTGACAGTCAGGAGGATGAATAATATGGCTATAGATGTTGACAGTAAGGAGGATGATTACTCTGGTTATAGATGTTGACAGTCAGGAGGATGATTACTATGACTATAGATGTTGACAGTCAGGAGGATGATTACTAGGACTGTAGATGTTGACAGTCAGGAGGATGATTACTCTGGCTATAGATGTTGACAGTAAGGAGGATGATTACTCTGTTATAGATGTTGGCAGTCAGGAGGATGATTACTATGACTATAGATGTTGACAGTCAGGAGGATGATACTAGGACTGTAGATGCTGACAGTCAGGAGGATGATTACTCTGGCTATAGATATTGACAGTCAGAGGATTATTACTCTGGCTATACATGTTGACAGTCAGGAGGATGATTACTATGACTGTAGATGTTGACAGTCAGGAGGATGATTACTAGGACTGTAGATGTTGACAGTCAGGAGGATGATTACTAGGCCTGTAGATTTTGACAGTCAGAGGAAGATTACTTGGCTATCGATGTTGACAGTAAGGAGGATGATTACTCTGGTTATATATGTTGACAGTAAGGAGGATGATTACTCTGGTTATAGATGTTGACAGTCAGGAGGATGATTACTCCGGCTATAGATGTTGACAGTAAGGAGGATGATTACTCTGGCTATAGATGTTGACAGTAAGGATGATGATTACTCTGTCTATAGATGTGGACAGTCAGTAGGATGATTACTCTGGCTATACATGTTGACAGTCAGGAGGATGATTACTAGGACTGTAGATGTTGACAGTCAGGAGGATGATTACTAGTACTGTAGATGTTGACAGTCAGGAGGATGATTACTAGGACTGTAGATGTTGACAGTCAGGAGGATGATTGCTCTGGCTATAGATGTTGACAGTAAGGATGATGATTACTCTGGCTATAGATGTTGACAGTCAGGAGGATGATTACTCGGGTTATAGATGTTGACAGTCAGGAGGATGATTACTCTGGCTATACATGTTGACAGTAAGGAGGATGATTATTGGTCATAGATGTTGACAGTCAGGAGGATGATTACTAGGACTGTAGATGTTGACAGTCAGGACGATTACCAGGACTGTAGATGTTGACAGTCAGAGGATGATTACTAGGACTGTAGATGTTGACAGTCAGGAGGATGATTGCTCTGGCTATAGATGTTGACAGTCAGGAGGATGATTACTCTGGCTATAGATATTGACAGTCAGGAGGATGATTACTCTGGCTATACATGTTGACAGTCAGGAGGATGATTATAGGACTGTAGATGTTGACAGTCAGGAGGATGATTACTAGGACTGTAGATGTTGACAGTCAGGAGGATGATTACTAGGACTGTAGATGTTGGACAGTCAGGAGGATGATTACTAGGACTGTAGATGTTGACAGTCAGGAGGATGATTACTAGGACTGTAGATGTTGACAGTCAGGAGAATGATTACTAGGACTGTAGATGTTGACAGTCAGAAGGATGATTACTCTGGACTGTAGATGTTAACAGTCAGGAGGATGATTACTAGGACTATAGATGTTGACAGTCAGGAGGATGATTGATTGTAGATATTGACAGTCAGAAGGATGATTCCTCTGGCTATAGATGGTGACAGTAAGGAGGATGATTACTATGGCTATAGATGTTGACAGTGGGAGGATGATTACTCTGGTTATAGATGTTGACAGTGGAGGATGATTACTCTGGCTATAGATGTTGACAGTAAGAGGATGATTACCTGGCTATAGATGTTGACAGTCGGGAGGATGATTACTCTGGCTATAGATGTTGACAGTCAGAGGATGATTACTAGGACTGTAGATGTTGACAGTCAGGAGGATGATTACTCTGGCTATAGATGTTGACAGTCAGGAGGATAATTACTCTGGCTATAGATGTTGACAGTCAGGAGGATGATTACTCTGGCTATAGATTTTGACAGTCAGGAGGATGATTACTAGGACTGTAGATGTTGACAGTCAGGAGGATGATTACTAGGACTGTAGATGTTGACAGTCAGGAGGATGATTACTCTGGCTATAGATGTTGACAGTCAGGAGGATGATTACTAGGACTGTAGATGTTGACAGTCAGGAGGATGATTACTAGGACTGTAGATGTTGACAGTCAGGAGTGATGATTACCTCTGGTTATAGATGTTGACAGTAAAGGAGGATAATTACTCTGGCTATAGATGTTGACAGTCAGGAAGATGATTACTCTGGTTATAGATGTTGACAGTCAGGAGGATGATTACTCTGGCTATAGATGTTGACAGTAAGGAGGATAATTACTCTGGTTATAGATGTTGACAGTCAGGAGGATGATTACTCTGGCTATAGATGTTGACAGTCAGGAGGATGATTACTAGGACTGTAGATGTGGACAGTCAGGAGGATTACTAGGACTGTAGATGTTAGTCAGGAGGATGATTACTAGGACTGTAGATGTTGACAGTCAGGAGGATGATTACTAGGACTATAGATGTTGACAGTCAGGAGGATGATTACTCTGGTAGATGTTGACAGTCAGGAGGATGATTACTCTGGCTATAGATGTTGACAGTCAGGAGGATGATTACTAGACTAAGATGTTGACAGTCAGAAGGATGATTACTCTGGTTATAGATGTTGACAGTCAGGAGGATGATTACTCTGGCTATAGATGTTGACAGTAAGGAGGATGATTACTCTGGTTATAGATGTTGACAGTCAGGAGGATGATTACTAGGACATAGATGTTGACAGTAAGGATGATGATTACTCTGTCTATAGATGTGACAGTCAGGAGGATGATTACTGGCTATAGATGTTGACAGTCAGGAGGATGATTGCTCCAGGACCATAGATGTTTGACAGTCAGGAGGATGATTACTAGGACTGTAGATGTTGACAGTCAGGAGGATGATTACTAGGACTGTAGATGTTGACAGTCAGGAGGATGATTGCTCTGGCTAGATGACAGTAAGGAGGATGATTAAGAGGGTTATAGATGTTGACAGTCAGGAGGATGATTACTCTGGCTATACATGTTGAGAGGGGGGTAGAGAAGGAGGGATTACTCTGGTCATAGATTTTGACAGTCAGGAGGATGATTAGAGGACTGTAGATGTTGACAGTCAGGAGGGCGATTACCAGGACTGAGGTGTTGACAGTCAGAGGAATGAAACTAGGACTGAGATGGGGACAGTCAGGGGGAAGATTGCTCTGGGGAGAAAGATGGGGACAGTCAGGAGAGGGGGCTAGAGATAGAAACAGAGAGAAGGGGATGATTTACTCTGGCTATACATGAAACAGTCAGGGGGGATAGATTACTGGGACTGGAGATGAGAAAGTCAGGAAGAGGATGAGGGGAGAGAGGGATAGAAACAGTCAGAGAGGGGGATTACTAGGACTGTAGATGTTGAAACAGAGAGGAGGGATTAGGAGGCCTGTAGATGTTGACAGTCAGGAGGATGAATAGAAACTGAGATGTTGGGGGGAGGAGGAATAGAAACAGGACTGAGATGTTGACAGAGAGGGGGAGAGAGGATGAAAACAGAGACTGGAGAGAGAGAGTCAGGAGGGAGAGGAGGGGAGATGTTGACAGTCAGGAAACAGATTAGAGGGGGTAGATAGAGAGAGGGTCAGAAGGATGAAACAGATAGAGGGGGAGAGATAGGAATAACAAAGAGAGGGGAGGATGAGGGGGTAGAGATGTTGACAGTCAGGAGGGGGAGATTACTCTGGGGATAGATGTAAAAACAGTAAGGGAGGATGATTACTCTGGCTATAGATGAGACAGTAAGGAGGATGAAACTGGCTATAGATGTTGACAGGGGGGAGATGATTAGAGGCTATAGACGTTGACAGTCAGAGAGAGGATGATTAGAGAGGGGGATAGATGTTGACAGTCAGAAGAGTCCTGAAAGCCAGTTATGTATCCAACCCCTGCTCCCTTTATCATAATTGAAACATTCACACTCTTAACCCCGTTTATCCCTCTTGAGGGGGGTAAAACACCTGAGTTGTTCGTCTTTGCTCTGCACGTAGCATATATCTGAGATACATACCAATGCTTTCCATTTCAAGGAACAGAGAGAGGGCAGGACTAGAGAGGGTCTTGATGAAACAGACAGAGGGGGAGAGAGAGATCGGATATGAAAAGATCTGAGACGTGATTGGGAGAAAAGACCAAGGGATAAACAGAGAGAGGGGGAGAGAGACTTCTCCCATTTGAATTGTCATCTCTTTAGCAGGGGGGAGAGAGAGGGGGCAGAAATTAGGGGGATCTCCAACAGAATGATAGAAACAGAGTATTTCTCTCTCCCCCTCTCTGTTTCTATTCCTCTCTCTCTCTCCCCTCTCTCTGTTTCTATCCCTCCCCTCTCTCTCCCTCTCTGTTTCTATGGGGAGATCTGAATCTCTCAGAGAGATCCCTCTCCCCCTCTCTCCCCCTCTCTCTGTTTCTATCCCTCTCCCCCCCTCTCTCCCCCTCTCTCTGTTTCTATTCCTCGCAGAGAGAGGGGGAGAGAGAGGGGGGAGAGAGGGATAGAAACTTCTCCCCCTCTCTCTGTTTCTAGGGGAGAGAGGGATCTCTCTGCCCCCTGGGAGAGTTTTATTCATCTCTCCCCCTCTCTGTTTCTTTCCTCTCTCCCCCTCTCTCTCCCCCCTCTCTGTTTCTATTAGGGGTCTCTCCCACTCTCCCTCTCTCTCTCCCTCTCTCTGTGTGCAACCCTCTCCCCCCTCTCTCTCCCCTCTCTGTTTCTAACCCCTCTCTCCCCTCTCTCTCTCTCTTTCTCTCTCTCCCCTCTCTCCCCCTTTCTCTGTTTCTATCTCTCCCTCTCTCTCTCCCCCTCTCTGTTTCTATCTCTCCCCTCTCTCTCCTCTCCTCTCCCCTCTCTCTTGTTTCTATCCCTCTCTCCCCTTCTCTCTCCCCCTCTGTCTGTTTCTATCCTCTCCCCCTCTCCCTCTGTTTCTCTGTTTTATTCATCTCTCCCCCTCTCTGTTTCTCTCCCTTCTCTCTCCTCCCCCTCTCTCCCCTCTCTCTGTTTCTATTCCCTCTCTCCCCCTGCTATCCCTCTCTCTCCCCCTCTCTCTCACACCTCTCTCTGTTTCTATCCTCTCTCCCCCCTCTCTCTCCCCTCTCTCTCTTGTCCCTCTCTTTGTTTCTATCCCTCCCCCTCTCTCTCTCCCCTCTCTCTGTTTCTTTCCCTCTCTCCCCCTCTCTCTCTCCCCTCTCTCTCTCCCTCTCTTTTTATTCTCTCTCCTCTCCCTCTCTCTGTTTATATTCCTCTCTACCCCCTCTCTCTCCCCCCCTTTGTTTCCTATTCCTCTCTCCCCTCGCTCTGTTTCTATCCCCTCTCTCTCTCTCTCTCCCACCTCTCTGTTTCTAACCCTCTCTCCTTTCTCTCTCTCTCTCCTCCTCTGCTTTTATTCCCTCTCTCCCCCCCTCTCTCTCATTTCTATTCCCTCTCCCCCTCTCTCTGTTTCTATTCCTCTCTCCCTCTCTCTCTCTCCCTCTCTCTCCCTCTCTGTTTTTATTCCTCTCCCCCCTCTCCCCCTCCTCTGTTTATATTCCCTCTCTACCCCTCTCTCTCCCCCCTCTCTCTCCCTCTCTCTCCCTCTATCTGTTTCTCATCCCTCTCTCCCCTCTCTCTCTCCCCCTCTCTGTTTCTGTTTCTCCCCTCTCTCTCCCTCTCTGTTTCTATCCTCTCTCTCTCTCTCCCCCTCTGTTTCTTCCCTCTCCCCCTCTCTCTCCCCCTCTGTTTCTTTTATTCCTCTCTCCCTCTCTCTATGTTTCTATTCCTCTCTCCCCATCCCTCCCCTCTCTCTCCCCCTCTCTCTCTCCCCTCTCTTTGTTTCTAACCCTCTCCCCCTTCTCTCTCCCTCTGTCTGTTTCTATCCCTCCCTCTCTCTCTCTGCCCTCTCTCTGTTTTATTCATCTCTCCCCTCTCTCTGTTTCTATCCTCTCTCTCACCCCCTCTCTCTCTCCCCCTCTCTGTTTCTATTCCCTCTCCCCCCGCTCTTGCTTATCCCTCTCTCCCCCTCTCTCTCCCACCTCTCTCTGTTTCTATTCCTCTCGCCCATCTATATATATTCTGCTTCTGTCCTCTCTCCCCCTCTGTCTCTCTCCCTCTCTCCCCCTCTCTGTTTCTAACCCTCTCCCCCTCTCTCTCCCCCCCCTCTCTGTTTTTATCCCTCTCCCCCCTCTCTCCCCCCTCTCTCTGTTTATATATTCCTCTACTCTCCTCCCCGTCTATTCTCTCCCCCTCATCTGTTTCTTTCCCTCCCCCTCCTCTCTCTCTCTCCCTCTCTCTGTTTCTAACCCTCTATCGCCCCTTGCTCTCCTATCTCTCTCCTCTCTGTTTTTATTCCCCCCCTCTATCTCCCCCTCTCCTGTTTCTATTCCTCTGCCTCTCTGTTTTATTCCTCCTCTCCCCCCTCCCCCCTCTCTCTCTCCCCCTCTCTGTTTCTAACCCTCTCCCTCTCCCCCTCTCTCTCTGCCCCCTCTGTTTTTATTCATCTCTCCCCCCTCCCTCTGTTCTCTCTCCCTCCCCCTCTCCTCTCCCCCTCTCTCTTCCCCCCTCTCTGTTTCTATCCCTCTCTCTCCCCCTCTTTCTCTCTCTCCCCTCTCTCTCCCCCTCTCTCTCTCCCTTCCCGCCCCTCTCTCCCCCCTCTCTTGTTTCTATCCCTCCTCTCCCCCTCTCTCTCTTCTCTATATCCCTCTCTTTGTTTCTATCCCCCCCTCTCTCCCCCCTCTGTTTCATCCCTCCCTCCCCCTCTCTGTTTCTACCCTCCCTCTCTCTCTCTCTGTCTATCCTCCCCTCTCTCTCTCCTCTCTGTTTCTACCCCCTCTCTCCCCCTCTGTTTCTGTCTATCTCCCTCTCTGTTTCTGTCCCTCTCTCCCTCTCTCTGTTTCATATCCCTCTCCCCCCCTCTCCCCCTCCTCCCCCTCTCTCTCTCCCCCCTCCTCTCCCCCTCCTTGTCCATATCTCCCTCTCCCCTTCCCTCTCCCCCCTCTCCCCCTCTCTCTCCTTGTTTCTATCTCCCTCTCCCTCTCCTTCCCCCTCTCTCTCCCCCTCCCTTCCTATCTCCCTCTCTCTCCCCCTCTTCTCCTTGTTTCTCTCCCCCTCTCCCTTCCCCCTCTCTCCCCCCTCTCTCTGTTTCCTATCCCTCTCTCCCTTCCTCTCCCCCCCTCTCTCTCCCCCTCTCTTGTTTCTATCCCCTCTCTCCCCTCTCTCTGTTTCTATATCCCTCCTCCCCATGTTGTATCCCTCTGTCCCCTTCTGCTCTGTTTCTAAAGCTCAGGAAGACCATCTGGATTGTGTCTCTCTCTGGTTCTACCCCCTCTTCCCCCTCTCATCTGATTCTGTCTCTCTCTCTGGGTTCTTTCTCAGGAAGACTCATCTGGATTGTGTCCTCCCTCCCCCTCTCCCTCTGGTTCCTTTCTTCTCCCTCTCCCCATCTGGATTGTCTCCCTCTCCCTGTCTCCCCCTCTCTCTCCCCTCTTCAGTTTCTCTCCTCCATCTGGATTGTGTCTCTCTCCCCCTGTCTTTGTTTCTTTCTTCAGGAAGACCATCTGATTGTTTCTATCTCTGTCTGGGTTCTTTCTTCAGGAAGACCATCTGGATTGTGTCTCTCTGTCTCCCTTCCTTTCCTCTCTCCCCCCATCTGATTGTGCATCTCTCTGTCTTCCTCTCCCACCCCTCTTTCCTCAGGAAGACCATCTGATTGTGTCTCTGTATCTGTCTGGGTTCTTTCTTCAGGAAGACCATCTGGATTGTGTCTCTCTGTCTGGGTTCTTTCTTCAGGAAGACCATCTGGATTGTGTCTCTCTGTCTGGGTTCTTTCTTCAGGAAGACCATCTGGATTGTGTCTCTCTGTCTGGGTTCTTTCTTCAGGAAGACCATCTGGATTGTGTCTCTCTGTCTGGGTTCTTTCTTCAGGAAGACCATCTGGATTGTGTCTCTCTGTCTGGGTTCTTTCCTCAGGAAGACCATCTGGATTGTGTCTCTCTGTCTGGGTTCTTTCTTCAGGAAGACCATCTGATTGTGTCTCTCTGTCTGGTTCTTTCTTCAGGAAGACCATCTGATTGTGTCTCTCTGTCTGGGTTCTTTCTTCAGGAAGACCATCTGGATTGTGTCTCTCTGTCTGGGTTCTTTCTTCAGGAAGACCATCTGGGATTGTGTCTCTCTGTCTGGGTTCTTTCCTCAGGAAGACCATCTGGATTGTGTCTCTCTGTCTGGGTTCTTTCCTCAGGAAGACCATCTGGATTGTGTCTCTCTGTCTGGGTTCTTTCCTCAGGAAGACCATCTGGATTGTGTCTCTCTGTCTGGGTTCTTTCCTCAGGAAGACCATCTGGATTGTGTCTCTCTGTCTGGGTTCTTTCTTCCAGGAAGACCATCTGGATTGTGTCTCTCTGTCTGGGTTCTTTCTTCAGGAAGACCATCTGGATTGTGTCTCTGTCTGGGTTCTTTCTTCAGGAAGACCATCTGATTGTGTCTCTCTGTCTGGGTTCTTCTCTTACTCTTACTAATTGAACTATGTGTAATTGATGTTGTTATAAACATAGATAAACCATGGTAACCTTGCCATAGTAACTAGCCCATTTTTGGAAAACCAGTAGCTGAGAGAGAGAGAGAGAGAGAGAGAGAGAAAAGAGAGAGAAAGAGAGAGAGAGAGAGAGAGAGAGAGAGAGAGAGAGAGAGAGAGAGAGAGAGAGAAAGAGAGAGAGAGAGAGAGAGAGAGAGAGAGACAGAGAGAGAGAGAGAGAGAGAGAGAGAGAGAGAGAGAGAGAGTACAATATTACGGGTCCACTGATACAGAATGCCAAACCAACACCTCTATGTGTACCCTCCCAATCACTAGCATTACTCAGTCACTAGTTATCCACCCAATCACTAGCATTACTCAGTCACTAGTTCTCTTCCCAATCACTAGCATTACACAGTCACTAGTTCTCCTCCCAATCACTAGCATTACTCAGTCACTAGTTCTCCTCCCAATCACTAGCATTACTCAGTCACTAGTTCTCCTCCCAATCACTAGCATTACACAGTCACTAGTTCTCCTCCCAATCACTAGCATTACTCAAAGTCACTAGTTCTCCTCCCAATCACTAGCATTACTCACAGTCACTAGTTCTCCTCCCAATCACTAGCATTTACTCAGTCACTACTCCACAATCACTAGCATCACTCAGTCACTAGTTCTCCTCCCAATCACTAGCATACTCACAGTCACTAGTTCTCTCCCAATCACTAGCATTCTCCAGTCACTAGTTCTCCTCCCAATCACTAGCATTACACAGTCACTAGTTCTCCTCCCAATCACTAGCATTACTCACAGTCACTAGTTCTCCTCCCAATCACTAGCATACCAGTCACTAGTTCTCCTCCCAATCACTAGCATTACACAGTCACTAGTTCTCCTCCCAATGACTAGCATTACTCAGTCACTAGTTCTCCTCCCAATCACTAGCATTACTCACAGTCACTAGTTCTCCTCCCAATGACTAGCATTACACAGTCACTAGTTCTCCTCCCAATCGACTAGCATTACACAGTCACTAGTTCTCCCTCCCAATCACTAGCATTACTCACAGTCACTAGATCTCCTCCCAATGACTAGCATTACACAGTCACTAGTTCTCCTCCCAATCACTAGCATTACTCAGTCACTAGATCTCCTCCCAATCACTAGCATTACACAGTCACTAGTTCTCCTCCCAATCACTAGCATTACATTAGTTCTCCTCCCAATCACTAGCATTACTCAGTCACTAGATCTCCTCCCAATCACTAGCATTACACAGTCACTAGTTCTCCTCCCAATCACTAGCATTACACAGTCACTAGTTCTCCCAATCACTAGCATTACTCAAAGTCACTAGTTCTCCTCCCAATCACTAGCATCACTCAGTCACTAGTTCTCCTCCCAATGATAACATTACACAGTCACTAGTTCTCCTCCACAATCACTAGCATTACTCTCAGTCACTAGATCTCCTCCCAATGACTAGCATTACTCACAGTCACTAGTTCTCCTCCCAATGATAACATTACACAGTCACTAGTTCTCCTCCACAATCACTAGCATTACTCTCCAGTCACTAGATCTCCTCCCAATCACTAGCATTACTAAGTCACTAGATCTCCTCCCAATCACTAGCATTACTCTCTCAGTCACTAGATCTCCTCCCAATCACTAGCATTACTCTCAGTCACTAGATCTCCTCCCAATCACTAGCATTACTCAGTCACTAGATCTCCTCCCAATCACTAGCATTACTCTCAGTCACTAGATCTCCTCCCAATCACTAGCATTACTCAGTCACTAGATCTCCTCCCAATCACTAGCATTACTCTCAGTCACTAGATCTCCTCCCAATCACTAGCATTACTCTCAGTCACTAGATCTCCTCCCAATCACTAGCATTACTCTCAGTCACTAGATCTACTCCCAATCACTAGCATTACTCAGTCACTAGTTCTCTTCCCAATCACTAGCATTACTCAGTCACTAGTTCTCCCAATCACTAGCATTACCTGTTCACAGTCCCTAGTTCTCCTCCCAATGACTAGCATTACTCAGTCACTAGATCTCCTCCAATCACTAGCATTACTCAGTCACTAGATCTCCTCCCAATCACTAGCATTACTCAGTCACTAGTTCTCTTCCCAATGACTAGCATTACTCAGTCACTAGTTCTCCTCCCAATGACTAGCATTACTCAGTCACTAGTTCTCCTCCCAATCACTAGCATTACTCACAGTCACTAGTTCTCCTCCCAATCACTAGCATTACTCAGTCACTAGTTCTCCCCAATGATAGCATTACACAGTCACTAGTTCTCCTCCCAATCACTAGCATTACACAGTCACTAGTTCCTCCTCCCAATCACTAGCATTACTCAGTCACTAGTTCTCCTCCCAATCCCTAGCATTACTCACAGTCACTAGTTCTCCTCCCAATCACTAGCATTACTCAGTCACTAGTTCTCCTCCCAATGATAGCATTACACAGTCACTAGTTCTCCTCCCAATCACTAGCATTACTCAGTCACTAGTTCTCCTCCCAATCACTAGCATTACTCACAGTCACTAGATCTCCTCCCAATCACTAGCATTACTCAGTCACTAGTTCTCCTCCCAATGATAACATTACTCAGTCGCTAGTTCTCCTCCCAATCACTAGCATTACTCAGTCACTAGTTCTCCTCCCAATCACTAGCATTACTCACAGTCACTAGATCTCTCCCAATCACTAGCATTACTCAGTCACTAGTTCTCCTCCCAATCACTAGCATTACTCAGTCACTGGTTCCTCTCCCAATCACTAGCATTACACAGTCACTAGTTCTCCTCCCAATCACTAGCATTACTCAGTCACTAGTTCTCCTCCCAATCACTAGCATTACTCAGTCACTAGTTCTCCTCCCAATCACTAGCATTACTCAGTCACTAGTTCTCCCTCCCAATCACTAGCATTACTCAGTCACTAGATCTCCTCCCAATCACTAGCATTACTCAGTCACTAGATCTCCCTCCCAATCACTAGCATTACTCAGTCACTAGATTCTCCTCCCAATCACTAGCATTACTCACTAGATCTCCTCCCAATCACTCATTCCTAGATCTCCTCTAATAGCATTGCTCATCTAGATCTCCTCCCAATCACTAGCATCACTCAGTCACTAGATCTCCTCCCAATCACTAGCATTACACAGTCACTAGTTCTCCTCCCAATCACTAGCATTACTCAGTCACTAGTTCTCCTCCACAATCACTAGCATTACTCAGTCACTAGTTCTCCTCCCAATGATAGCATTACACAGTCACTAGTTCTCCTCCCAATCACTAGCATTACACAGTCACTAGTTCTCCTCCCAATCACTAGCATTACTCAGTCACTAGTTCTCCTCCCAATCCCTAGCATTACTCACAGTCACTAGATCTCCTCCCAATCACTAGCATTACTCAGTCACTAGTTCTCCTCCCAATGACAGCATTACACAGTCACTAGTTCTCCTCCCAATCACTAGCATTACTCAGTCACTAGTTCTCCTCCCAATCACTAGCATTACTCAGTCACTAGTTCTCCTCCCAATCACTAGCATTACTCAGTCACTAGTTCTCCTCCCAATCACTAGCATTACTCACAGTCACTAGATCTCCTCCCAATCACTAGCATTACTCAGTCACTAGTTCTCCTCCCAATCACTAGCATTACTCACAGTCACTAGATCTCCTCCCAATCACTAGCATTACTCAGTCACTAGTTCTCCTCCCAATCACTAGCATTACTCAGTCACTAGATATCCTCCCAATCACTAGCATTACACAGTCACTAGTTCTCCTCCCAATCACTAGCATTACTCAGTCACTAGTTCTCCTCCCAATCACTAGCATTACTCAGTCACTAGTTCTCCTCCCAATCACTAGCATTACTCAGTCACTAGTTCTCCTCCCAATCACTAGCATTACTCAGTCACTAGATCTCCTCCCAATCACTAGCATTACTCAGTCACTAGATCTCCTCCCAATCACTAGCATTACTCAGTCACTAGTTCTACTCCCAATCACTAGCATTACTCAGTCCTATTTCTCCTCCCAATCACTAGCATTACTCAGTCACTAGATCTCCTCCCAATCACTAGCATTACTCAGTCACTAGATCTCCTCCCAATCACTAGCATTACTCAGTCACTAGATCTCCTCCCAATCACTAGCATTACTCAGTCACTAGTTTCCTCCCAATCACTAGCATTACTCAGTCACTAGTTATCCTCCCAATCACTA
Organism: Oncorhynchus nerka; assembly: GCF_034236695.1. Classification (NCBI taxonomy): domain Eukaryota; kingdom Metazoa; phylum Chordata; class Actinopteri; order Salmoniformes; family Salmonidae; genus Oncorhynchus; species Oncorhynchus nerka. The sequence goes on from NW_027038973.1 coordinate 40,845, forward strand.
GCATTACTCAGTCACTAGTTATCCTCCCAATCACTAGCATTACCTCAGTCACTAGATTCTCCTCCCACAATCACTAGCATTACTCAGTCACTAGATCTCCTCCACAATTTAGCATTACTCAGTCACAGCTCTCCTCCACAATCACTAGCATTAGCTCAGTCACTAGTTCTCCTCCACAATCACTAGCATTACTCAGTCACTAGATCTCCTCCACAATCACCAGCATTACTCAGTCACTAGTTCTCCAATCGCTAGCATTACTCAGTCGCTAGTTCTCCTCCACAATCACTAGCATTACTCAGTCACTAGATCTCTCCCAATCACTAGCATTACTCAGTCACTAGTTCTCCTCCCAATGATAACATTACTTCAGTCACTAGTTCTCCTCCACAATCACTTGCATTACTCAGTCACTAGATCTCCTCCCAATCACTAGCATTACTCAGTCACTAGTTCTCCTCCCAATGATAACATTACACAGTCACTAGTTCTCCTCCCAATCACTAGCATTACTCAGTCGCTAGTTCTCCTCCACAATCACTAGCATCACCAGTCACTAGTTCTCCTCCCAATGATAACATTACTCAGTCACTAGATCTCCTCCCAATCACTAGCATTACTCAGTCGCTAGTTCTCCTCCACAATCACTAGCATCACTCAGTCACTAGTTCTCTCCCAATGATAACATTACCCAGTCACTAGTTCTCCTCCCAATCACTAGCATTACACAGTCACTAGTTCTCCTCCCAATCACTAAAGCTATTACTCAGTCACTAGTTCTCCTCCCAATCACTAGCATTACTCAGTCACTAGTTCTCCTCCCAATCACTAGCATTACTCAGTCACTAGATCTCCTCCCAATCACTAGCATTACTCAGTCGCTAGTTCTCCTCCACAATCACTAGCATCACTCAGTCACTAGTTCTCCTCCCAATGATAACATTACTCAGTCACTAGTTCTCCTCCACAATCACTAGCATTACTCTCAGTCACTAGATCTCCTCCCAATCACTAGCATTACTCAGTCACTAGTTCTCCTCACAATCACTAGCATTACTCAGTCACTAGTTCTCCTCCCAATCCCTAGCAATCACTAACTATATCTACTCTCTGTTCATCATATATACATAGTCATTTTAACCATACCTACATGTACATACTACCAATCAGCCACACTAACCGGTGCCTGTATGTAGCCTCGCTACTGTATATAGCCTGTCTACTGTATATAGCCTCTCTACTGTATATAGCCCTAGCTACATTATATAGCCTGTCTACTGTATGTAGCCTCTCTACTGTATGTAGCCTGTCTACTGTATGTAGCTTCTACTGTATATAGCCTGTCTACTGTATGTAGCTCTCTCTACTGTATGTAGCCTCACTACTGTATATAGCCTGTCTACTGTATGTAACTCTCTACTGTATATAGCCTCTCTACTGTATGTAGCCTCTCCACTGTATATAGCCTCTCTACTGTATGTAGCCTTCTCCACTGTATATAGCCTCTCTACTGAATATAGCCCCGCTACATTATATAGCCTGTCTACTGTATATAACCTCTCTACTGTATGTAGCCTCACACATTGTATATAGCCTCTACTGTATATAGCCTCTCTACTGTATATAACCTCTCTACTGTATGTAGCCTCACTACTGTATATAGCCTCTCTACTGTATATAACCTTCTACTGTATGTAGCCTCACTACTGTATATAGCCTCTGTATATAACCTCTACTGTATATAACCTCACTACTGTATATAACCCTCTACTGTATATAACCTCACTACTGTATATAACTTCTACTGTATATAACCTCACTACTGTATATAACCTCTCTACTGTATATAACCTCACTACTGTATATAGCCTCTCTACTGTATATAACCTCACTACTGTATATATTCCTTCTCTACTGTATATAGCCTCTCTACTGTATATAGCCTCTACTGTATATAACCTCACTACTGTATATAACCTCTACTGTATATAGCCTCTCTACTGTATATAACCTCTCTACTGTATGTAGCTCCTCACTACTGTATATAGCTCTCTACTGTATAGCCTCTCTACTGTATATAACCTCTCTACTGTATGTAGCCTCACTACTGTATATAGCCTCTCTACTGTATATAGCCTCTTCTACTGTATATAACCTCTACTGTATATAGCCTCTTCTACTGTATATAACCTCTAATGTATATATAGCTCTCTACTGTATGTAGCTCTAGTGTATATAGCCTCTCTACTGTATATAACCTCACTACTGTATATAGCCTTCTACTGTATATAACCTCACTACTGTATATAACCTCACTACTGTATATAACCTTCTACTACATATACTCTACTGTGTATATAACCTCTTACTGTATGTAGCCTCTTCTACTGTATATAAATCTTCTTCTACTGTATATAACCCTCTACTGTATGTAGCCTCTCTACTGTATATAGCCTCTCTACTGTATATAACCTCTCTACTGTATG
>NW_027038974.1:0-15000 GCF_034236695.1 Oncorhynchus nerka
GGGGATAGATGGAGAGAGGAGAGACAGACTGAGAGATAGAGAGAGAGATGGGGATAGATGGAGAGAGGAGAGACAGACGTGAGAGATAGAGAGAGAGACGGGGATAGATGGAGAGAGGAGAGACAGACTGAGAGATAGAGAGAGAGATGGGGATAGATGGAGAGAGGAGAGACAGACTGAGAGAAAGAGAGAGAGATGGGGATAGATGGAGAGAGGAGAGACAGACGTTGAGAGATAGAGAGAGAGACGGGGATAGATGGAGAGAGGAGAGACAGACTGAGAGATAGAGAGAGAGATGGGGATAGATGGAGAGAGGAGAGACAGACTGAGAGAAAGAGAGAGAGACGGGGATAGATGGAGAGAGAGACTGAGAGATAGAGAGAGAGACGGGGATAGATGGAGAGAGAAAGAGAGACAGACGTTGGAGAGAAAGAGAGAGACGGGATAGATGGAGAGAGAGGAGAGACAGACTGAGAGAAAGAGAGAGAGACGGGGATAGATGGAGAGAGGAGAGACTGAATGAGAGAGAGAGAGAGAGAGAGAGAGAGATGGGGATAGATGGAGAGAGAGACGGGGATAGATGGAGAGAGAGAGAGAGATCTGGGAGAGAGATGGGAGACGATGGAGGATGGCACTTGAGAGATAGAGAGATAGACGGGGATAGATGGAGAGAGGAGAGACAGACTGGCAGAGAGAGAGAGATTGGTGATAGATGGAGAGACGAGAGACAGACTGGAGAGATAGAGAGAGAGACGGGATAGATGGAGAGAGGAGAGACAGACTGAGAGATAGAGAGAGACGGGGATAGATGGAGAGAGGAGAGACAGACTTTGAGATAGAGAGAGAGAGACGGGGATAGATGGAGAGAGAGACAGACTGAGAGAAAGAGAGAGAGACGGGGACAGATGGAGAGAGAAAGAGAGACAGACTGAGAGAAAAAGAGAGAGAGAGACGGGGATAGATGGAGAGAGGAGAGACAGACTGAGAGAAAGAGAGAGACGGGGATAGATGGAGAGAGGAGAGACAGACTGGAGAGATAGAGAGAGACGGGATAGATGGAGAGAGGAGAGACAGACGTTGAGAGAAAGAGAGAGAGACGGGGGAGAGATGGAGAGAGAAGAGACAGACAGACTGAGAGATAGAGAGAGAGATGGGGATAGATGGAGAGAGAGACAGACTTTGAGAGATAGAGAGAGAGACGGGGATAGATGGAGAGAGGAGAGACAGACTGAGAGAAAGGAGAGAGAGACGGGGATAGATGGAGAGGAGAGACAGACTAGAGATAGAAAGAGAGACGGGATAGATGGGAGACAGACTGAGAGAAAGAGAGAGAGAGATGGGGGATAGATGGAGAGAGGAGAGACAGACGGGAGAGATAGAGAGAGAGACGGGGATAGATGGAGAGAGGAGAGACAGACTGAGAGATAGAGAGAGATGGGGATAGATGGAGAGAGGAGAGACAGACGTGAGAGATAGAGAGAGACGGGGATGGAGAGAGGAGAGACAGACTGAGAGATAGAGAGAGAGACGGGGGATAGATGGAGAGAGGAGAGACAGACTGAGAGATAGAGAGAGAGATGGGGATAGATGGAGAGAGGAGAGACAGACTGAGAGATAGAGAGAGAGACGGGGATAGATGGAGAGAGGAGAGACAGACTGAGAGATAGAGAGAGAGACGGGGATAGATGGAGAGAGAGAGACAGACTGAGAGATAGAGAGAGAGATGGGGATAGATGGAGAGAGGAGAGACTGACTGAGAGAGAAAGAGAGAGAGAGAGATGGGGATAGAGACAGACTGAGAGATGGAGAGAGGGACGGGGATAGATGGAGAGAGGAGAGACAGACTGAGAGATAGAGAGAGAGACGGGGATAGATGGAGAGAGGAGAGACAGACTGAGAGATAGAGAGAGAGACGGGGATAGATGGAGAGAGGAGAGACAGACTGAGAGATAGAGAGAGAGACGGGGATAGATGGAGAGAGGAGAGACAGACTGAGAGAGAGACGGGATAGATGGAGAGAGGAGAGAAAGGGGAGGGGAGAGAGAGAGATGGGGATAGATGGAGAGAGGAGAGACAGACTGAGAGATAGAGAGAGAGACGGGAGGATAGATGGAGAGAGAAAAGAGAGACAGACTGAGAGATAGAGAGAGAGACGGGGATAGATGGAGAGAGAGGAGAGACAGACTGAGAAGAAAGAGAGAGACGGGGATAGATGGAGAGAGGAGAGACAGACTGAGAAAGAGAGAGAGACGGGACAGATGGAGAGAGGAGAGACAGACTGATTGGAGAGAGAGAGACATAGATGGGGATAGATGAGAGAGAGAGAGAGAGATGGGGATAGATGGAGAGAGAGAGACAGACGACTGAGAGAAAGAGAGAGAGACGGGATAGATGGAGAGACAGACTGAGAGATAGAGAGAGAGACAGGGATAGATGGAGAGAGGAGAGACAGACTGAGAGATAGAGAGAGAGACGGGGGATAGATGGAGAGAGAGACTGACTGAGAGAGAGAGAGAGAGAGACGGGGATAGATGGAGAGAGGAGAGACAGACTGAGAGATAGAGAGAGAGACGGGGATAGATGGAGAGAGGAGAGACAGACTGAGAGATAGAGAGAGAGACGGGGATTGGAGAGAGAAAGAGAGACAGACTGAGAGAAAGAGAGAGAGACGGGGATAGATGGAGAGAGGAGAGACAGACTGAGAGATAGAGAGAGAGATGGGGATAGATGGAGAGAGGAGAGACAGACTGAGAGATAGAGAGAGAGAGACGGGGATAGATGGAGATGGAGAGACAGACTGAGAGAAAGAGAGAGAGACGGGGATAGATGGAGAGAGGAGAGACAGACTGAGAGAAAGAGAGAGAGATGGGGATAGATGGAGAGAGAGAGAAAGATAGAGATAGAGAGAGAGACGGGGATAGATGAGAGAGATAGATGAGAGACAGACTGAGAGATAGAGAGAGAGACGGGGATAGATGGAGAGAGGAGACAGACTGAGAGATAGAGAGAGAGACGGGGATAGATGGAGAGAGGAGAGACAGACTGAGAGATAGAGAGAGAGACGGGATAGATGGAGAGAGAGAGAGGGAGAGAGATAGAGAGAGAGAGATAGATGGAGAGAGGAGAGATGGAGAGATAGAGAGAGAGACGGGGATAGATGGAGAGAGGAGAGACAGACTGAGAGATAGAGAGAGAGATGGGGATAGATGGAGAGAGGAGAGACAGACGTTGAGAGATAGAGAGAGAGACAGGGATAGATGGAGAGAGAGACAGGGATAGATGGAGAGAGAAAGAGAGACAGACTGAGAGAAAGAGAGAGAGACGGGGATAGATGGAGAGAGAGACGGGGAGAGATAGAGAGAGAGACGGGGATAGATGGAGAGAGGAGAGACAGACTGAGAGATAGAGAGAGAGACGGGGATAGATGGAGAGAGGAGAGACAGACTGAGAGAAAGAGAGAGAGACGGGGATAGATGGAGAGAGGAGAGACAGACTGAGAGATAGAGAGAGAGACGGGGATAGATGGAGAGAGAGAGAGACAGACTGAGAGATAGAGAGAGAGACGGGGATAGATGGAGAGAGGAGAGACAGACTGAGAGATAGAGAGAGAGACGGGGATAGATGGAGAGAGGAGAGACAGACTGAGAGATAGAGAGAGAGATGGGGATAGATGGAGAGAGGAGAGACAGACGTTGAGAGATAGAGAGAGAGACGGGGATAGATAGATGGATGGAGAGAGAGAGACAGACTGAGAGATAGAGAGAGAGATGGGATAGATGGAGAGAGATAGAGGAGAGAGAGAGAGACGGGATAGATGAGAGAGAGAGACAGACTGAGAGATAGAGAGAGAGACGGGGATAGATGGAGAGAGAGAGACAGACTGAGAGATAGAGAGAGAGATTGGTGATAGATGGAGAGAGGAGAGACAGACTGAGAGATAGAGAGAGAGACGGGGATAGATGGAGAGAGGAGAGACAGACTGAGAGATAGAGAGAGAGACGGGGATAGATGGAGAGAGGAGAGACAGACTGAGAGATAGAGAGAGAGACGGGGATAGATGGAGAGAGGAGAGACAGACTGAGAGAGAGAGAGAGAGGGGATAGATGGAGAGAGGAGAGACAGACTGAGAGATAGAGAGAGAGATGGGATAGATGGAGAGAGGAGACAGACTGAGAGATAGAGAGAGAGACGGGGATAGATGGAGAGAGAGAGACAGACTGAGAGATAGAGAGAGAGACGGGGATAGATGGAGAGAGGAGAGACAGACTGAGAGATAGAGAGAGAGAGACGGGGATAGATGGAGAGAGATGACAGACTGAGAGATAGAGAGAGAGACGGGGATAGATGGAGAGAGGAGAGACAGACTGAGAGAAAGAGAGAGAGACGGGGATAGATGGAGAGAGAAAGAGAGACAGACGTTGAGAGATAGAGAGAGAGACGGGGATAGATGGAGAGAGGAGAGACAGACTGAGAGATAGAGAGAGAGACGGGGATAGATGGAGAGAGAAAGAGAGACAGACTGAGAGAAAGAGAGAGAGACGGGGATAGATGGAGAGAGAGACGGGGATAGATAGAGAGAGAGACGGGGATAGATGGAGAGAGAAAGAGAGACAGACTGAGAGATAGAGAGAGAGACGGGGATGGGAGAGAAGAGAGAGAGAGAGAGAGACGGGGATAGATGGAGAGAGAGAGAAAGGAGGAGAGAGAGAGAGAGACAGGATAGATGGAGAGAGGAGAGACAGACTGAGAGATAGAGAGAGAGATGGGGATAGATGGAGAGAGGAGAGACAGACGTTGAGAGATAGAGAGAGAGACGGGATAGATGGAGAGAGAGAGACAGACTGAGAGAAAGAGAGAGAGATGAGATGGAGAGAGAGAGACAGACTGAGAGAAAGAGAGAGAGACGGGATAGATGGAGAGAGGAGAGACAGACTGAGAGATTGAGAGAGAGACGGGGATAGATGGAGAGAGAGAGACTGAGAGATAGACTGAGAGATATAGATGGAGAGAGAGAGACAGACTAGATGAGAGAGAGAGAGAGACAGACTGAGAGATAGAGAGAGAGAGACGGGATAGATGGAGAGAGGAGAGACAGACTGAGAGAAAGAGAGAGAGACGGGGATAGATGGAGAGAGGAGAGACAGACTGAGAGAAAGAGAGAGAGAGACGGGATAGATGGAGAGAGGAGAGACAGACTGAGAGAAAGAGAGAGAGATGGGGATAGATGGAGAGAGGAGAGAGACAGACTGAGAGATAGAGAGAGAGACGGGGATAGATGGAGAGAGGAGAGAAAGGGGAGACGAGAGAGATGGGGATAGATGAGAGAGAGAGATAGATGGAGAGAGAGACGATAGATGGAGAGAGAAGAGAGACAGACTGAGAGATAGAGAGAGAGACGGGATAGATGGAGAGAGGAGAGACAGACGTTAGAGAGAGAGACGGGATAGATGGAGAGAGAGAGACAGACTGAGAGATAGAGAGAGAGATGGGGATAGATGGAGAGAGGAGAGACAGACGTTGAGAGAAAGAGAGAGAGACGGGGATAGATGGAGAGAGAGACTGAGAGATAGAGAGAGAGACGGGGATAGATGGAGAGAGGAGAGACAGACTGAGAGATAGAGAGAGAGATGGGGATAGATGGAGAGAGGAGAGACAGACTGGGAGAAAGAGAGAGAGACGGGATAGATGGAGGGAGAGACTGAGAGATAGAGAGAGAGACGGGGATAAATGGAGAGAGGAGAGACAGACTGAGAGAAAGAGAGAGAGACGGGGATAGATGGAGAGAGGAGAGACAGACTGAGAGATAGAGAGAGAGACGGATAGATGGAGAGAGGAGACAGACAGACTGAGAGATGAGAGAGAGAGAGATGGGGATAGATGGAGAGAGGAGAGACAGACTGAGAGATAGAGAGAGAGATGGGGATAGATGGAGAGAGGAGAGACAGACTTGAGAGATAGAGAGAGAGACGGGATAGATGGAGAGGAGAGACAGAGAGAGATAGAGAGAGAGACGGGATAGATGGAGAGAGGAGAGACAGACTGAGAGATAGAGAGAGAGACGGGGATAGATGGAGAGAGGAGAGACAGACTGAGAGATAGAGAGAGAGACGGGGATAGATGGAGAGAGGAGAGACAGACTGAGAGAGAAGAGAGACGAGAGACAGGGGATAGATGGAGAGAGACGGGATAGATGGAGAGAGGAGACAGACAGAGATAGAGAGAGAGATGGGGAGAGATGGAGAGAGAGAGACAGACTGAGAGATAGAGAGAGAGACGGGATAGATGGAGAGAGGAGAGACAGACTGAGAGAGAGAGAGAGAGAGGGGGATAGATGGAGAGAGAGAGAGACAGACTGAGAGATAGAGAGAGAGACGGGGATAGATGGAGAGAGGAGAGAGACGGAGAGATAGAGAGAGAGACGGGGATAGATGGAGAGAGGGAGAGAGACTGAGAGAAAGAGAGGGAGATGGATGGAGAGAGAGAGACAGACTGAGAGAAAGAGAGAGAGACGGGGATAGATGGAGAGAGGAGAGAGACAGACTGAGAGAAAGAGAGAGAGACGGGGATAGATGGAGAGAGGAGAGACAGACTGAGAGAAATAGAGTAGATCTTTAGATGGAGAGAGAGAGATGGGGAAAGAGAGAGAGAGATGGAGATTGCATTTTATAGATGGAGAGAGGAGAGACTTACTGAGAGAGAGAGAGAGAGAGATGAGATGGGGATAGATGAGAGAGACTGAGATATATAGGGATAGATGGAGAGAGGAGAGACAGACTGAGAGAAAGAGAGAGAGACGGGGATAGATGGAGAGAGGAGAGACAGACTGAGAGAAAGAGAGAGAGAGACGGGGATAGATGGAGAGAGGAGAGAGGGGAGAGAAAGAGAGAGAGACGGGGATAGATGGAGAGAGGAGAGAAGACTGAGAGAAGAGAGAGAGACGGGGATAGATGGAGAGAGAAAGAGACAGACTGAGAGATAGAGAGAGAGATAGATGGAGAGAGAGACAGACTGAGAGAGGAGAGAGAGACGGGGATAGATGGAGAGAGGAGAGAGAAAGGAGGAGAGAGAGAGAGACGGGGATAGATGGAGAGAGGAGAGACAGACTGAGAGAAAGAGAGAGAGGGGATAGATGGAGAGAAGAGACAGACTGAGAGAAAGAGAGAGAGACGGGGACAGATGGAGAGAGGAGAGACAGACTGATGAGAAGGAGAGAGAGAGAGAGAGAGGGGATAGATGGAGAGAGAAGAGAGACAGACTGAGAGAGAAGAGAGACGAGATGGAGAGAGAGAGAGACAGACTGGAGAGAAAGAGAGATAGATGGAGAGAGGAGAGACAGACTGAGAGAAAGAGAGAGAGACGGGGATAGATGGAGAGAGAAGAGACAGAGGGGAGGAGAGAGAGAGAGATGGAGAGAGAGAGACAGACTGAGAGAGAGAGGAGAGAGGAGAGAGATGGAGGGAGAGAGAGAGAGAGAGAGAGAGAGAGAGAGAGACGATAGATGGAGAGAGGAGAGACAGACTGAGAGATAGAGAGATGGGGATAGATGGAGAGAGGAGAGAAGAGAGGGAGGAGAAAGAGAGAGAGACGGGGATAGATGGAGAGAGAAGAGACAGACTGAGAGAAAGCGAGAGAGACGGGGACAGATGGAGAGAGAAGAGACAGACTGAGAGAAAGAGATAGAGACGGGGATAGATGGAGAGAGGAGAGAAAGGGGAGGAGAGAGAGAGAGACTAGATGGAGAGAGGAGAGAAAGGAGGAGAGAGAGAGAGAGACGGGATAGATGGAGAGAGAAGAGAAAGGGAGGAGAGAGAGAGAGAGAGACGAGGGATAGATGGAGAGAGGAGAGAAAGGAGGAGAGAGAGAGACGGGGATAGATGGACAGAGAAGAGATAGACTGAGAGAAAGAGAGAGAGACGGGGACAGATGGAGAGAGAAGAGACAGACTGAGAGAAAGAGAGAGAGACGGGGATAGATGGAGAGAGGAGAGAAAGGGGAGGAGAGAGAGAGAGAGACAGGGATAGATGGAGAGAGGAGAGAAAGGGGAGGAGAGAGAGAGAGACGGGGATAGATGGAGAGAGAAGAGAAAGGGGAGGAGAGAGAGAGAGAGAGACGGGGATAGATGGAGAGAGGAGAGAAAGGGGAGGAGAGAGAGAGAGACGGGGATAGATGGACAGAGAAGAGACAGACTGAGAGATAGAGAGAGAGACGGGGATAGATGGACAGAGAAGAGACAGACTGAGAGATAGAGAGAGAGACGGGGACAGATGGAGAGAGGAGAGAAAGGGGAGGAGAGAGAGAGAGAGACGGGGATAGATTGACAGAGAAGAGACAGACTGAGAGATAGAGAGAGAGACGGGGATAGATGGAGAGAGAAGAGACAGACTGAGAGATAGAGAGAGACGGGGATAGATGGAGAGAGGAGAGACAGACTGAGAGATAGAGAGAGAGATGGGGACAGATGGAGAGAGGAGAGACAGACTGCGAGATAGAGAGAGACGGGGATAGATGGAGAGAGGAGAGACAGACTGAGAGATAGAGAGAGACGGGGATAGATGGAGAGAGAGACGGGGATAGATGGAGAGAGAATGATTCAGCCATTCATTCCTGCTGTATCAGCCTTCCTTTAAAATAAAACAGTTGTCTTCAGAGAATTTGACATTTTCACAGAGATTGAGAGAAGTATGGAAGTAGAGGGGAGAGAAACATGGGGAGAGGGAAATGGAATGAGAGGGGGAGGAGAATGAGAGAGAAGGAGGAAGAGAGAAGAGAGAGGGGGAGAGAGAGAGAGGAGAGGGGGAGAGAGGAGGAGAGAAAGGGAAGGAGAGAGAAAAGAAGAGAGGGAATAGGATGGAAGGGGAAAGAGAGATAAGAGAAAGGGGAAGAGAGAGAGGAGAAGAAAGGGGGGAGAGAGAGAAGAGAGGAGAGAGGAGGGAAGGGGAAAGAGAGAGGAGAGAAAGGGGAGGAGAGAGAGGAGAGAGAGGGGGAGAGAGAGAAGAGAGGGGAGAGGAGGCAAGGGGAAAGAGAGGAGAGAAAGGGGAGGAGAGAGGAGGGAAGGGGAAGGGGAAGGAGAGGAGAGAAAGGGAAGGGGAGAGAAGAGAAGAGGGGGAAAGAGAGAAAGGGGAATGAGAGAGATGAGAAAGAGGAGGAGAGGAGAAGGGAGAGGAGGGAAGGGGAAAGAGAGAGGAGAGAAAGGAGAGAGGAGAGAGATGAGAAAGAGAGAGAGATGAGAGAGAGGAGAGGGGAGAGGAGAGGAGGGAAGGGGAAAGAGAGAGGAGAGAAAGGGGAAAGAGAGAGAGAAGAGAGGGGAGAGGAGGGAAGGGGAAAGAGAGAGGAGAAAGGGCGGAAAGAGAGAGGAGAGAGAGGAGAGAGATGAGAGAGAGGAGAGGGGAGAGGAGAGGGAGGGAAGGGGAAAGAGAGAGAAGAGAGAGGGGAGAGGAGGGAAGGGGAAAGAGAGAGGAGAAAAGGGGGAAAGAGAGAGGAGAGAGAGGAGAGAGATGAGAGAGAGGAGAGGAGGGAAGGGGAAAGAGAGAGGAGAGAAAGGGGAAAGAGAGAGAAGAGAGAGGGGAGAGGAGGGAAGGGGAAAGAGAGAGGAGAAAAAGGGGAAAGAGAGAGGAGAGAGAGGAGAGAGAGGAGAGAGAGGAGAGTGGAAAATGACACCCAAATCTAACTGCCTGATATTATTTTTTATTATTTCAAATGTAACCTTTATTTAACTATGCATATTATTGGTATCATTTGAAAGGAAACACTTTGAAGTTTGTGGAAATGTAAAATGAATGTAGGAGACATTCAGACATTTAGAACACCCAGACATTTAGAACACTCAGACATTTAGAACACTCAGACATTTAGAACACTCAGACATTTAGAACACTCAGACATTTAGAACACCCGGACATTTAGAAGACCCGGATATTTAGAACACCCCGACATTTAGAACACCCGGACATTTAGAACACTCACACATTTAGAACACCCAGACATTTAGAACACTCACAACATTTAGGAGAGATCGTATAACAAATATAACACAACTCTCTCTCTCTTTCTCCAGGCCCTCCTGGACACTCAGAACCAGCTGAGATCTCAAATCACCAACTTCACCTTTAATCTGGGCTTCTCTGGAAAGTTCTACCATACAGGTACAGTACAATGTTACAATGTTCTATCATATTAAGGACAGTAATTATATAGAAACAGTAATCAGTCATATAACTACTGTCAGAACCAGTCAGAACCAGTCATATAACTACTGACAGAACCAGTCATATAACTACTGACAGAACCAGTCAGAACCAGTCATATAACTACTGTCAGAACCAGTCATATAACTACTGACAGAACCAGTCAGAACCAGTCATATAACTACTGACAGAACCAGTCAGAACCAGTCATATAACTACTGACAGAACCAGTCATATAACTACTGACAGAACCAGTCATATAACTACTGACAGAAACAGTCAGAACCAGTCATATAACTACTGTCAGAACCAGTCAGAACCAGTCAGAACCAATCATATAACTACTGTCAGAACCAGTCATATAACTACTGTCAGAACCAGTCAGAACCAGTCATATAACTACTGTCAGAACCAGTCAGAACCAGTCATATAACTACAGTCAGAACCAGTCAGAACCAGTCATATAACTACTGTGAGAACCAGTCAGAACCAGTCATATAACTACTGTCAGAACCAGTCATATAACTACTGACAGAACCAGTCAGAACCAGTCAGAACCAGTCATATAACTAATGTCAGAACCAGTCATATAACTACTGACAGAACCAGTCAGAACCAGTCATATAACTACTGACAGAACCAGTCAGAACCAGTCATATAACTACTGACAGAACCAGTCATATAACTACTGACAGAACCAGTCAGAACCAGTCATATAACTACTGTCAGAACCAGTCATATAACTACTGACAGAACCAGTCAGAACCAGTCAGAACCAATCATATAACTAATGTCAGAACCAGTCATATAACTACTGACAGAACCAGTCAGAACCAGTCATATAACTACTGACAGAACCAGTCAGAACCAGTCATATAACTACTGACAGAACCAGTCATATAACTACTGACAGAACCAGTCATATAACTACTGACAGAACCAGTCAGAACCAGTCATATAACTACTGACAGAACCAGTCATATAACTACTGAAAGAACCACTCATATAACTACTGACAGAACCAGTCAGAACCAGTCAGAACCAATCATATAACTACTGTCAGAACCAGTCATATAACTACTGTCAGAACCAGTCAGAACCAGTCATATAACTACTGACAGAACCACTCATATAACTACTGACAGAACCAGTCAGAACCAGTCATATAACTACTGACAGAACCAGTCAGAACCAGTCATATAACTACTGTCAGAACCAGTCATATAACTACTGACAGAACCAGTCAGAACCAGTCATATAACTACTGACAGAACCAGTCAGAACCAGTCATATAACTACTGACAGAACCAGTCATATAACTACTGACAGAACCAGTCATATAACTACTGACAGAAACAGTCAGAACCAGTCATATAACTACTGTCAGAAGCAGTCAGAACCAGTCAGAACCAATCATATAACTACTGTCAGAACCAGTCATATAACTACTGTCAGAACCAGTCAGAACCAGTCATATAACTACTGTCAGAACCAGTCAGAACCAGTCATATAACTACAGTCAGAACCAGTCAGAACCAGTCATATAACTACTGTCAGAACCAGTCAGAACCAGTCATATAACTACTGTCAGAACCAGTCATATAACTACTGACAGAACCAGTCAGAACCAGTCAGAACCAGTCATATAACTAATGTCAGAACCAGTCATATAACTACTGTCAGAACCAGTCAGAACCAGTCATATAACTACTGACAGAACCAGTCAGAACCAGTCATATAACTACTGACAGAACCAGTCAGAACCAGTCATATAACTACTGACAGAACCAGTCATATAACTACTGACAGAACCAGTCAGAACCAGTCATATAACTACTGTCAGAACCAGTCATATAACTACTGACAGAACCAGTCAGAACCAGTCAGAACCAGTCATATAACTAATGTCAGAACCAGTCATATAACTACTGACAGAACCAGTCAGAACCAGTCATATAACTACTGACAGAACCAGTCAGAACCAGTCATATAACTACTGACAGAACCAGTCATATAACTACTGACAGAACCAGTCATATAACTACTGACAGAACCAGTCAGAACCAGTCATATAACTACTGACAGAACCAGTCATATAACTACTGAAAGAACCACATATAACTACTTTCAGAACCAGTCAGAACCAATCATATAACTACTGTCAGAACCAGTCATATAACTACTGTCAGAACCAGTGAGAACCAGTCATATAACTACTGACAGAACCACTCATATAACTACTGACAGAACCAGTCAGAACCAGTCATATAACTACTGACAGAACCAGTCAGAACCAGTCATATAACTACTGACAGAACCAGTCATATAACTACTGACAGAACCACTCATATAACTACTGTGTGTGTTTGTGTGTGTGTGTGTGTGTGTGTGTGTGTGTGTGTGTGTGTGTGTGTGTGTGTCTGAGTGGTTTCCAGGTACAGATGAAGAGGATGAGGGGGATGATGTGCTGCTCGGTTCTGTATCAGAGTTCTGGTGGTTCCCTCACATGTACAGCCACATGCAGCCACACCTCTTCAACAACCTCACCTCTCTGCTGGAGCAGATGGTCCTTAACAAGGACTTTGCTCTGGTGAGACACACGCACACACACACACACACACACACACACACACACACACACCCTGGTGTGTAAATTATTAGTGGTAATCAGACTTTAACAGCTTTTTATTGTCATTTTCAAACAGAATAAAACTCATTAAAATCCACGGTGATGTGATTCTCCCTCTCTTTGTCTCTCTCTCTCTCTCTCTCTGTCTCTCTGTCTCTGGATCTCTCTCTGTCTCTGTCTCTGTCTCTGTCTCTCTCTCTCTCTCTCTCTGTCTCTCTCTCTCTCTCTCTCTCTCTCTCTCTGTCTCTCTCTCTCTCTCTGTCTCTCTCTCTGTCTCTCTCTCTTTCTCTCTCTCTCTCTCTCTCTCTCTCTCTCTCTCTATGTCTCTCTCTCTCTCCCCCCTGTAGGATCATGGTATTCCAGTAGACCAGGGTTATGCTGTTGCACCCCACCATTCAGGAGTCTACCCTGTTCATCTCCAGCTGTATGAGACGTGGAGGAAGGTGTGGAACATCAGGGTTACATCTACTGAGGAATACCCTCACCTCAAACCTGCTAGATACCGCAAAGGATTCATACACAATGATATTATGGTGAGGAAACACAATGGTACACTGCCGTCAGAAAGAATTCACACCCCTTGACTTTTTCCACGTTGTTGCGTTACAGCCTTATTCTATACAGAATTTTAAATGGATTAAACTGAGAGATTTTGTCACTGGCCTACACACAATACCCCATAATCTCAAAGTGTAATTATGGTTTTCCAAATTTTCTAAATTAATAAAAAATTTAAAAAGTGAAAAGTTTGAATCAATAAGTATTTAACCCCTTTGTTATGAACACTGCTTTAGAACGACCCATTTAGAACACTTGGACCATTTAGAACACTCAGAACATTTAGAACACTCAGAACATCTAGAACACTCAGAACATCTAGAACACTCAGAACATCTAGAACACTCAGAACATCTAGAACACTCAGAACATCTAGAACACTCAGAACACTCAGAACATTTAGAACACTCAGACATTTAGAACACTGAACATTTAGAATGCTCAGAACACTCAGACTCAATAAGTTCAAGAGTGAAGATATGCGTAAAAAGTCACATTATAAGTGTCATGGGCTCAATCTGTGTGCAATTATAGTGTTTAACATTATATTTGAATTATTACCTCATCTCTGTACCCCCTCACATACAATTATCTGTGAGGTCCCTCAGTCGAAGAGTGAATTTCAAACACAGTTTAAAGCACAAAGACCAGGGAGGTTTTCCATACCTCGCAAAGAAGGACACCTATTGGTAGATGGGTAAAAATTTAAAAAGCTTGGTGAAGTTATTAATTACACTTTGGATGGTGTATCAATACACCCAGTCACTACAAAGATACAGGCGTCCTTCCTAACTCAGTTGCCGGAGAGGAAGGAAACTGCTCAGAGATTTAACCATGAGACCAATGGTGACTTTAAAACAGTAACAGAGTTTAATGGCTGTGATAGGAGAAAACTGAGAAAACTGAAGAACTACAACATTGTAGTTACTCCACAATACTGACCTAAATGACAGAGTGAAAAGAAGGAAGCCTGTACAGAGTACAACTATTCCAAACATCCTGTTTGCAACAAGTCACTAAATTTATACAAGAAATGTTGCAAAGCAATTAACTTTTTGTCCTGAATACAAAGTGTTATGTTTAGGACAAATGCAATACAACACATTACTGAGTATCACTCTCCATATTTTCAAGCATAGTGGTGGCTGCATCATGGTATGGGGTATGCTTGTCATCGTTAAGGACTGGAGAGTTTTTCAGGATAAAAAAAAGAACAGAATGGAGCAAAATCCTAGGGAAAACCTGGTTCACTCTGCTTTCCACCAGACACTGGGAGATGAATTCACCTTTCAGCAGGACAATAACCTGGTTCAGTCTGCTTTCCACCAGACACTGGGAGATGAATTCACCTTTCAGCAGGACAATAACCTGGTTCAGTCTGCTTTCCACCAGACACTGGGAGATGAATAACCTGGTTCAGTCTGCTTTCCACCAGACACTGGGAGATGAATAACCTGGTTCACTCTGCTTTCCACCAGACACTGGGAGAAGAATTCACCTTTCAGCAGGACAATAACCTGGTTCAGTCTGCTTTCCACCAGACACTGGGAGATTAATTCACCTTTCAGCAGGACAATAACCTAAAACACAAGAGGGAATAAGTGTAGGGGATACTGTCTGAAGCCACTG
>NW_027038974.1:20000-35000 GCF_034236695.1 Oncorhynchus nerka
CCAGTGAGTTAACTGCCCTGCTGAACCCAGTGAGTTAACTCCTTACTGTCCTACTGAACCCAGTGAGTTAACTCCTTACTGTCCTACTGATCCCAGTGAGTTAACTCCTTACTGTCCTGCTGAACCCAGTGAGTTAACTCCTTACTGTCCTATTGAACCCAGTGAGTTAACTCCTTACTGTCCTACTGAACCCAGTGAGTTAACTCCTTACTGTCCTACTGAACCCAGTGAGTTAACTCCTTACTGTCCTACTGAATCCAGTGAGTTAACTCCTTACTGTCCTACTGAACCCAGTGAGTTAACTCCTTACTGTCCTACTGAACCCAGTGAGTTAACTCCTTACTGTCCTACTGAACCCAGTGAGTTAACTCCTGACTGTCCTGCTGAACTCAGTGAGTTAACTCCTTACTGTCCTACTGAACCCAGTGAGTTAACTCCTTACTGTCCTGCTGAACCCAGTGAGTTAACTCCTTACTGTCCTGCTGAACCCAGTGAGTTAACTCCTTACTGTCCTGCTGAACCCAGTGAGTTAACTCCTTACCGTCCTGCTGAACCCAGTGAGTTAACTCCTTACTGTCCTGCTGAACCCAGTGAGTTGACTCCTTACTGTCCTGCTGAACCCAGTGAGTTGACTCCTTACTGTCCTGCTGAACCCAGTGAGTTAACTCCTGACTGTCCTGCTGAACCCAGTGAGTTAACTCCTTACTGTCCTACTGAACCCAGTGAGTTAACTCCTTACTGTCCTGCTGAACCCAGTGAGTTAACTCCTTACTGTCCTATTGAACCCAGTGAGTTAACTCCTTACTGTCCTGCTGAACCCAGTGAGTTATCTCCTTACTGTCCTACTGAACCCAGTGAGTTAACTCCTTACTGTCCTGCTGAACCCAGTGAGTTAACTCCTTACTGTCCTGCTGAACCCAGTGAGTTAACTCCTTACTGTCCTATTGAACCCAGTGAGTTAACTCCTTACTGTCCTACTGAACCCAGTGAGTTAACTCCTTACTGTCCTGCTGAACCCAGTGAGTTAACTCCTTACTGTCCTAATGAACCCAGTGAGTTAACTCCTTACTGTCCTATTGAACCCAGTGAGTTAACTCCTTACTGTCCTACTGAACCCAGTGAGTTAACTCCTTACTGTCCTACTGAACCCAGTGAGTTAACTCCTTACTGTCCTAATGAACCCAGTGAGTTAACTCCTTAATGTCCTACTAAACCCAGTGAGTTAACTCCTTACTGTCCTACTGAACCCAGTGAGTTAACTCCTTACTGTCCTACTGAACCCAGTGAGTTAACTCCTGACTGTCCTGCTGAACCCAGTGAGTTAACTCCTTACTGTCCTACTGAACCCAGTGAGTTAACTCCTTACTGTCCTATGAACCCAGTGAGTTAACTCCTTACTGTCCTGCTGAACCCAGTGAGTTAACTCCTTACTGTCCTGCTGAACCCAGTGAGTTAACTC
Organism: Oncorhynchus nerka; assembly: GCF_034236695.1. NCBI lineage: Eukaryota > Metazoa > Chordata > Actinopteri > Salmoniformes > Salmonidae > Oncorhynchus > Oncorhynchus nerka. The sequence goes on from NW_027038974.1 coordinate 21,460, forward strand.
CTTACTGTCCTGCTGAACCCAGTGAGTTAACTCCTTACTGTCCTATTGAACCCAGTGAGTTAACTCCTTACTGTCCTGCTGAACCCAGTGAGTTAACTCCTTCTGTCCTGCTGAACCCAGTGAGTTAACTCCTTACTGTCCTGCTGAACCCAGTGAGTTAACTCTGACTGTCCTGCTGAACCCAGTGAGTTAACTCCTTACTGTCCTATTGAACCCAGTCCCTTACTGTCCTATTGAACCCAGTGAGTTAACTCCTTACTGTCCTACTGAACCCAGTGAGTTAACTCCCTTACTGTCCTGCTGAACCCAGTGAGTTAACTCCTTACTGTCCTACTGAACCCAGTGAGTTAACTCCTTACTGTCCTGCTGAACCCAGTGAGTTAACTCCTTACTGTCCTGCTGAACCCAGTGAGTTAACTCCTTACTGTCCTGCTGAACCCAGTGAGTTAACTCCTTACTGCCTACTGAACCCAGTGAGTTAACTCCTTACTGTCCTGCTGAACCCAGTGAGTTAACTCCTTACTGTCCTGCTGAACCCAGTGAGTTAACTCCTTACTGTCCTACTGAACCCAGTGAGTTAACTCCTTACTGTCCTGCTGAACCCAGTGAGTTAACCTTACTGTCCTACTGAACCCAGTGAGTTAACTCCCTTACTGTCCTACTGAACCCAGTGAGTTAACTCCTTACTGTCCTACTGAACCCAGTGAGTTAACTCCTTACTGTCCTACTGAACCCAGTGAGTTAACTCCTTACTGTCCTACTGAACCCAGTGAGTTAACTCCTTACTGTCCTGTTGAACCCAGTGAGTTAACTCCTTACTGTCCTGCTGAACCCAGTGAGTTAACTCCTTACTGTCCTACTGAACCCAGTGAGTTAACTCCTTACTGTCCTGCTGAACCCAGTGAGTTAACTCCTTACTGTCCTGTTGAACCCAGTGAGTTAACTCCTTACTGTCCTGCTGAACCCAGTGAGTTAACTCCTGACTGTCCTGCTGAACCCAGTGAGTTAACTCCTTACTGTCCTGCTGAACCCAGTGAGTTAACTCCTTACTGTCCTATTGAACCCAGTGAGTTAACTCCTTACTGTCCTGCTGAACCCAGTGAGTTATCTCCTTACTGTCCTACTGAACCCAGTGAGTTAACTCCTTACTGTCCTGCTGAACCCAGTGAGTTAACTCCTTACTGTCCTGCTGAACCCAGTGAGTTAACTCCTTACTGTCCTATTGAACCCAGTGAGTTAACTCCTTACTGTCCTACTGAACCCAGTGAGTTAACTCCTTACTGTCCTGCTGAACCCAGTGAGTTAACTCCTTACTGTCCTGCTGAACCCAGTGAGTTGACTCCTTACTGTCCTGCTGAACCCAGTGAGTTAACTCCTGACTGTCCTGCTGAACCCAGTGAGTTAACTCCTTACTGTCCTACTGAACCCAGTGAGTTAACTCCTTACTGTCCTGCTGAACCCAGTGAGTTAACTCCTTACTGTCCTATTGAACCCAGTGAGTTAACTCCTTACTGTCCTGCTGAACCCAGTGAGTTATCTCCTTACTGTCCTACTGAACCCAGTGAGTTAACTCCTTACTGTCCTGCTGAACCCAGTGAGTTAACTCCTTACTGTCCTGCTGAACCCAGTGAGTTAACTCCTTACTGTCCTATTGAACCCAGTGAGTTAACTCCTTACTGTCCTACTGAACCCAGTGAGTTAACTCCTTACTGTCCTGCTGAACCCAGTGAGTTAACTCCTTACTGTCCTAATGAACCCAGTGAGTTAACTCCTTACTGTCCTACTGAACCCAGTGAGTTAACTCCTGACTGTCCTGCTGAACCCAGTGAGTTAACTCCTTACTGTCCTAATGAACCCAGTGAGTTAACTCCTTACTGTCCTAATGAACCCAGTGAGTTAACTCCTTAATGTCCTACTAAACCCAGTGAGTTAACTCCTTACTGTCCTACTGAACCCAGTGAGTTAACTCCTTACTGTCCTACTGAACCCAGTGAGTTAACTCCTGACTGTCCTGCTGAACCCAGTGAGTTAACTCCTTACTGTCCTGCTGAACCCAGTGAGTTAACTCCTTACTGTCCTATTGAACCCAGTGAGTTAACTCCTTACTGTCCTGCTGAACCCAGTGAGTTAACTCCTTACTGTCCTGCTGAACCCAGTGAGTTAACTCCTTACTGTCCTGCTGAACCCAGTGAGTTAACTCCTTACTGTCCTATTGAACCCAGTGAGTTAACTCCTTACTGTCCTACTGAACCCAGTGAGTTAACTCCTGTCTGTCCTGCTGAACCCAGTGAGTTAACTCCTTACTGTCCTATTGAACCCAGTGAGTTAACTCCTGACTGTCCTGCTGAACCCAGTGAGTTAACTCCTTACTGTCCTATTGAACCCAGTGAGTTAACTCCTTACTGTCCTATTGAACCCAGTGAGTTAACTCCTTACTGTCCTACTGAACCCAGTGAGTTAACTCCTTACTGTCCTATTGAACCCAGTGAGTTAACTCCTTACTGTCCTACTGAACCCAGTGAGTTAACTCCTTACTGTCCTGCTGAACCCAGTGAGTTAACTCCTTACTGTCCTGCTGAACCCAGTGAGTTAACTCCTGACTGTCCTAAACCCAGTGAGTTAACTCCTTACTTTCCTACTGAACCCAGTGAGTTAACTCCTTACTGTCCTGCTGAACCCAGTGAGTTAACTCCTTACTGTCCTGCTGAACCCAGTGAGTTAACTCCTTACTGTCCTGCTGAACCCAGTGAGTTAACTCCTTACTGTCCTACTGAACCCAGTGAGTTAACTCCTTTACTGTCCTACTGAACCCAGTGAGTTAACACCCTTTACTGTCCTACTGAACCCAGTGAGTTAACTCCTTACTGTCCTACTGAACCCAGTGAGTTAACTCCTTACTGTCCTACTGAACCCAGTGAGTTAACTCCTTACTGCCATACTGAACCCAGTGAGTTAACTCCTTACTGCCCTGCTGAACCCAGTGAGTTAACTCCTTACTGTCCTGCTGAACCCAGTGAGTTAACTCCTTACTGTCCTACTGAACCCAGTGAGTTAACTCCTTACTGTCCTGCTGAACCCAGTGAGTTAACTCCTTACTGTCCTGTTGAACCCAGTGAGTTAACTCCTTACTGTCCTGCTGAACCCAGTGAGTTAACTCCTGACTGTCCTGCTGAACCCAGTGAGTTAACTCCTTACTGTCCTGCTGAACCCAGTGAGTTAACTCCTTACTGTCCTATTGAACCCAGTGAGTTAACTCCTTACTGTCCTGCTGAACCCAGTGAGTTATCTCCTTACTGTCCTACTGAACCCAGTGAGTTAACTCCTTACTGTCCTGCTGAACCCAGTGAGTTAACTCCTTACTGTCCTGCTGAACCCAGTGAGTTAACTCCTTACTGTCCTATTGAACCCAGTGAGTTAACTCCTTACTGTCCTACTGAACCCAGTGAGTTAACTCCTTACTGTCCTGCTGAACCCAGTGAGTTAACTCCTTACTGTCCTAATGAACCCAGTGAGTTAACTCCTTACTGTCCTACTGAACCCAGTGAGTTAACTCCTGACTGTCCTGCTGAACCCAGTGAGTTAACTCCTTACTGTCCTAATGAACCCAGTGAGTTAACTCCTTACTGTCCTAATGAACCCAGTGAGTTAACTCCTTAATGTCCTACTAAACCCAGTGAGTTAACTCCTTACTGTCCTACTGAACCCAGTGAGTTAACTCCTTACTGTCCTACTGAACCCAGTGAGTTAACTCCTGACTGTCCTGCTGAACCCAGTGAGTTAACTCCTTACTGTCCTGCTGAACCCAGTGAGTTAACTCCTTACTGTCCTATTGAACCCAGTGAGTTAACTCCTTACTGTCCTGCTGAACCCAGTGAGTTAACTCCTTACTGTCCTGCTGAACCCAGTGAGTTAACTCCTTACTGTCCTGCTGAACCCAGTGAGTTAACTCCTTACTGTCCTATTGAACCCAGTGAGTTAACTCCTTACTGTCCTGCTGAACCCAGTGAGTTATCTCCTTACTGTCCTACTGAACCCAGTGAGTTAACTCCTGACTGTCCTGCTGAACCCAGTGAGTTAACTCCTTACTGTCCTATTGAACCCAGTGAGTTAACTCCTTACTGTCCTATTGAACCCAGTGAGTTAACTCCTTACTGTCCTACAGAACCCAGTAAGTTAACTCCTTACTGTCCTGCTGAACCCAGTGAGTTAACTCCTGACTGTCCTGCTGAACCCAGTGAGTTAACTCCTTACTGTCCTATTGAACCCAGTGAGTTAACTCCTTACTGTCCTATTGAACCCAGTGAGTTAACTCCTTACTGTCCTACTGAACCCAGTGAGTTAACTCCTTACTGTCCTTTTGAACCCAGTGAGTTAACTCCTTACTGTCCCACTGAACCCAGTGAGTTAACTCCTTACTGTCCTGCTGAACCCAGTGAGTTAACTCCTTACTGTCCTGCTGAACCCAGTGAGTTAACTCCTGACTGTCCTGCTGAACCCAGTGAGTTAACTCCTTACTTTCCTACTGAACCCAGTGAGTTAACTCCTTACTGTCCTGCTGAACCCAGTGAGTTAACTCCTTACTGTCCTGCTGAACCCAGTGAGTTAACTCCTTACTGTCCTGCTGAACCCAGTGAGTTAACTCCTTACTGTCCTACTGAACCCAGTGAGTTAACTCCTTTACTGTCCTACTGAACCCAGTGAGTTAACACCCTTTACTGTCCTACTGAACCCAGTGAGTTAACTCCTTACTGTCCTACTGAACCCAGTGAGTTAACTCCTTACTGTCCTACTGAACCCAGTGAGTTAACTCCTTACTGCCATACTGAACCCAGTGAGTTAACTCCTTACTGCCCTGCTGAACCCAGTGAGTTAACTCCTTACTGTCCTGCTGAACCCAGTGAGTTAACTCCTTACTGTCCTACTGAACCCAGTGAGTTAACTCCTTACTGTCCTGCTGAACCCAGTGAGTTAACTCATTACTGTCCTGTTGAACCCAGTGAGTTAACTCCTTACTGTCCTGCTGAACCCAGTGAGTTAACTCCTTACTGTCCTGCTGAACCCAGTGAGTTGACTCCTTACTGTCCTGCTGAACCCAGTGAGTTAACTCCTGACTGTCCTGCTGAACCCAGTGAGTTAACTCCTTACTGTCCTGCTGAACCCAGTGAGTTAACTCCTGACTGTCCTGCTGAACCCAGTGAGTTAACGCCTTACTGTCCTGCTGAACCCAGTGAGTTGACTCCTTACTGTCCTACTGAACCCAGTGAGTTAACTCCTGACTGTCCTGCTGAACCCAGTGAGTTAACGCCTTACTGTCCTGCTGAACCCAGTGAGTTGACTCCTTACTGTCCTACTGAACCCAGTGAGTTAACTCCTTACTGTCCTACTGAACCCAGTGAGTTAACTCCTTACTGCCCTACTGAACCCAGTGAGTTAACTCCTTACTGTCCTGCTGAACCCAGTGAGTTAACTCCTTACTGTCCTGCTGAACCCAGTGAGTTAACTCCTTACTGTCCTGCTGAACCCAGTGAGTTAACTCCTTACTGTCCTACTGAACCCAGTGAGTTAACTCCTTACTGTCCTGCTGAACCCAGTGAGTTAACTCCTTACTGTCCTGCTGAACCCAGTGAGTTAACTCCTTACTGTCTTGCTGAACCCAGTGAGTTAACTCCTTACTGTCCTGCTGAACCCAGTGAGTTGACTCCTTACTGTCCTGCTGAACCCAGTGAGTTAACTCCTTACTGTCCTGCTGAACCCAGTGAGTTAACTCCTTACTGTCCTGCTGAACCCAGTGAGTTAACTCCTGACTGTCCTGCTGAACCCAGTGAGTTAACGCCTTACTGTCCTGCTGAACCCAGTGAGTTGACTCCTTACTGTCCTACTGAACCCAGTGAGTTAACTCCTTACTGTCCTGCTGAACCCAGTGAGTTAACTCCTTACTGTCCTGCTGAACCCAGTGAGTTGACTCCTTACTGTCCTACTGAACCCAGTGAGTTAACTCCTTACTGTCCTACTGAACCCAGTGAGTTAACTCCTTACTGTCCTACTGAACCCAGTGAGTTAACTCCTTACTGTCCTATTGAACCCAGTGAGTTAACTCCTTACTGTCCTACTGAACCCAGTGAGTTAACTCCTTTACTGTCCTACTGAACCCAGTGAGTTAACTCCTTACTGTCCTACTGAACCCAGTGAGTTAACTCCTTACTATCCTGCTGAACCCAGTGAGTTAACTCCTTACTGTCCTGCTGAACCCAGTGAGTTAACTCCTTACTGTCCTGCTGAACCCAGTGAGTTAACTCCTTACTGTCCTGCTGAACCCAGTGAGTTGACTCCTTACTGTCCTGCTGAACCCAGTGAGTTAACTCCTGACTGTCCTGCTGAACCCAGTGAGTTAACTCCTTACTGTCCTGCTGAACCCAGTGAGTTAACTCCTGACTGTCCTGCTGAACCCAGTGAGTTAACGCCTTACTGTCCTGCTGAACCCAGTGAGTTGACTCCTTACTGTCCTACTGAACCCAGTGAGTTAACTCCTTACTGTCCTACTGAACCCAGTGAGTTAACTCCTTACTGTCCTACTGAACCCAGTGAGTTAACTCCTTACTGCCCTACTGAACCCAGTGAGTTAACTCCTTACTGTCCTGCTGAACCCAGTGAGTTAACTCCTTACTGTCCTGCTGAACCCAGTGAGTTAACTCCTTACTGTCCTGCTGAACCCAGTGAGTTAACTCCTTACTGTCCTGCTGAACCCAGTGAGTTAACTCCTGACTGTCCTGCTGAACCCAGTGAGTTAACGCCTGACTGTCCTGCTGAACCCAGTGAGTTACTCCTTACTGTCCTACTGAACCCAGTGAGTTAACTCCTTACTGTCCTACTGAACCCAGTGAGAGTTAACTCCTTACTGTCCTACTGAACCCAGTGAGTTAACTCCTTACTGCCCTACTGAACCCAGTGAGTTATCTCCTTACTGTCCTGCTGAACCCAGTGAGTTAACTCCTTACTGTCCTGCTGAACCCAGTGAGTTAACTCCTTACTGTCCTGCTGAACCCAGTGAGTTAACTCCTTACTGTCCTGCTGAACCCAGTGAGTTGACTCCTTACTGTCCTGCTGAACCCAGTGAGTTAACTCCTGACTGTCCTGCTGAACCCAGTGAGTTAACTCCTTACTGTCCTGCTGAACCCAGTGAGTTAACTCCTGACTGTCCTGCTGAACCCAGTGAGTTAACGCCTTACTGTCCTGCTGAACCCAGTGAGTTGACTCCTTACTGTCCTACTGAACCCAGTGAGTTAACTCCTTACTGTCCTACTGAACCCAGTGAGTTAACTCCTTACTGTCCTACTGAACCCAGTGAGTTAATTCATTTACTGTCCTACTGAACCCAGTGAGTTAACTCCTTACTGTCCTACTGAACCCAGTGAGTTAACTCCTTACTGTCCTACTGAACCCAGTGAGTTAACTCCTTTACTGTCCTACTGAACCCAGTGAGTTAACTCCTTACTGTCCTAATGAACCCAGTGAGTTAACTCCTTACTGTCCTACTGAACCCAGTGAGTTAACTCCTTACTGTCCATCTGAGTTCACACACACACACCCAGTCCCTCACTCACACACACAGAAACAGAGAGAGAGAGAGCGAGAGAGAGAGAGAGATTTGGTATTGAGCAAAACAGGAACATTTGGCTTCAAATTTAAAAAGAATTGATCTCAACAGAGAAAAATGTCCTCCTGTGTGCTACCTATATCCCCCCACTAGAATCCCCTATATCCCCCCACTAGAATCCCCTATATCCCCCACTAGAATCCCCTATATCCCCCCACTAGAATCCCCTATATCCCCACTAGAATCCCCTATATCCCCCCACTAGAATCCCCTATATCCCCACTAGAATCCCCTATATCTCCCCACTAGAATCCCCTATATCCCCCACTAGAATCCCTATATCCCCCCACTAGAATCCCCTATATCCCCCACTAGAATCCCCCTATATCCCCCCCACTAGAATCCCCTATATCCCCCACTAGAATCCCCTATATCCCCCACTAGAATCCCCTATATCCCCCCACTAGAATCCCTATATCCCCCACTAGAATCCCCTATATCCCCCACTAGAATCCCCTACACCCCCACTGAATCCCCTATATCCCCCACTAGAATCCCCTATATCTCCCCCTGAATCCCCTATATCCCCCACTAGAATCCCTATATCCCCCACTAGAATCCCCTATATCCCCCACTAGAATCCCTATATCCCCCACTAGAATCCCCCTACACCCCCCTAGAATCCCCTATATCCCCACTAGAATCCCTATATCCCCCACTAGAATCCTGCTGTATCCTGTGTGCTACCTATATCCCCCCCACTAGAATCCCCTATATCCCCCACTAGAATCCCCTACACCCCCCTAGAATCCCCCTATATCCCCCCACTAGAATCCCCTATATCTCCCCACTAGAATCCCCTATATCCCCCACTAGAATCCCCTATATCTCCCCACTAGAATCCCTATATCCCCCCACTAGAATCCCCTATATCCCCCCCACTAGAATCCCCTATATCCCCCCCACTAGAATCCCTATATCCCCCACTAGAATCCCTATATCCCCCACTAGAATCCCCTATATCCCCCACTAGAATCCCTATATCTCCCCACTAGAATCCCCTATATCCCCCACTAGAATCCCCTATATCCCCACTAGAATCCCCTATATCACCCCCCTAGAATCCCTATTTCCCCCACTAGAATCCCCTATATCCCCCCCCACTAGAATCCCCTATATCCCCCACTAGAATCCCCTATATCCCCACTAGAATCCCCTATATCCCCCACTAGAATCCCCCCCCCACTAGAATCCCCATACTTTAATGAAGACAGCTTCTCCATCCTGGAGGGGGAAATCAATCATTTCCAGGCCCAGGGACATGTACTAGTCTGTGGCGACCTAAATGCTAGAACTGGACCAGAACCTGACACCCTCAGCACACAGGGGGACAAACACCTACCTGGAGGTGACAGCATCCCCTCCCCCATATGCCCCCCTAGACACAACTATGACAACATAACCAACAAAAATGGGTCACAATTCCTGCAGCTGTGACACACACTGGGCATGTACATAGTCAATGGTAGGCTTCGAGGGGACTACTATGGTAGGTACACCTATAGCTCATCTCTAGGCATCTCATATCTCTCATCTGTAGACTACCTTATCACTGACCTCAACCCAGAGTCTCTCAGAGCGTTCACAGTCAGCCCACTGACCTCAACCCAGAGTCTCTCAGAGCGTTCACAGTCAGCCCACTGACCTCAACCCAGAGTCTCTCAGAGCGTTCACAGTCAGCCCACTGACCTCAACCCAGAGTCTCTCAGAGCGTTCACAGTGAGTCCACTGACCTCAACCCAGAGTCTCTCAGAGCGTTCACAGTCAGTCCACTGACCTCAACCCAGAGTCTCTCAGAGCGTTCAGTCCACTGACCTCAACCCAGAGCCTCTCAGAGCGTTCACAGTCAGTCCACTGACCTCAACCCAGAGTCTCTCAGAGCGTTCAGTCCACTGACCTCAACCCAGAGCCTCTCAGAGCGTTCAGTCAGTCCACTGACCTCAACCCAGAGTCTCTCAGAGCGTTCACAGTGAGTCCACTGACCTCAACCCAGAGTCTCTCAGAGCGTTCACAGTCAGTCCACTGACCTCAACCCAGAGTCCCTCAGAGCGTTCACAGTGAGTCCACTGACCTCAACCCAGAGTCTCTCAGAGCGTTCACAGTCAGTCCACTGACCTCAACCCAGAGTCCCTCAGAGCGTTCACAGTCAGTCCACTGACCTCAACCCAGAGTCTCTCAGAGCGTTCACAGTCAGCCCACTGACCTCAACCCAGAGTCTCTCAGAGCGTTCACAGTCAGCCCACTGACCTCAACCCAGAGTCTCTCAGAGCGTTCACAGTCAGTCCACTGACCTCAACCCAGAGTCCCTCAGAGCGTTCACAGTGAGTCCACTGACCTCAACCCAGAGTCTCTCAGAGCGTTCACAGTCAGTCCACTGACACCCCTATCAGACCACAGCAAAATCACAGTCTACTTGAACAGAGCAATACTCAATCATGAGGCACCAAAGCCAAAGGAACTGAATAACATTAAGAAATGCTATAGATGGAAGGAAAGTAGTGTGGAAACCTACCAAAAAGCTATTAGGCAAGTTCAATCCCCTTTAGACAACTTCCTGGACAAAATGTGAGAACTCACGAGAGCCAGTTTCATCAAATAAATATTTTTTTGCGACTGCACTTGAAGAAACTTTAAACGTTCTTGAAATGTTCCGTATTGACTGACCTTCTTGTTTTAAAGTGATGATGGACTGTTGTTTCTCTTTGCTTATTTGAGCTGTTCTTGCCATAATATGTGACTGACCGACTCAAATCGGTCTTATGTAGCAAAATATTAAATCGTTTTTTTTACATAAAAGTAGAGCCTAGCGACAGGGTAGCCTAGCAACAGGGTAGCCTAGCAACAGGGTAGCCTAGCAACAGGGTAGCCGTGTTAATGTATGGTGATATGATGTAATGACAAGTAGCCTAGCGACAGGGTAGCCTAGCAACAGGGTAGCCGTGTTAATGTATGGTGATATGATGTAATGACAAGTAGCCTAGCGACAGGGTAGCCTAGCAACAGGGTAGCCGTGTTAATGTATGGTGATATGATGTAATGACAAGTAGCCTAGCGACAGGGTAGCCTAGCAACAGGGTAGCCGTGTTAATGGAATATCATACACTGCCTTTTTGAGGAAACAATGGGAAAGTTATTCTGCTTTGAAAGTTGATAAACTTGTAAACAAATTTTTTGAGAAAATGGCGTTTGAATGTTTTGGTAAGAGAGAGCTCTTTGTCTAAACCCATTCGGCATCGTTCACACCCTCTAAAGCTTTAGCCCCACCCATTCAGCATCGTTCACACCCTCTAAACCTTTAGCCCCACCCATTCGGCATCGTTCACACCCTCTAAAGTTTTAGCCCCACCCATTCGGCATCGTTCACACCCTCTAAAGCTTTAGCCCCACCCATTCAGCATTGTTCACACCCTCTAAAGCTTTAGCCCCACCCATTCAGCATCGTTCACACCCTCTAAAGCTTTAGCCCCACCCATTCAGCATCGTTCACACCCTCTAAAGCTTTAGCCCCACCCATTCAGCATCGTTCACACCCTCTAAAGCTTTAGCCCCACCCATTCAGCATCGTTCACACCCTCTAAAGCTTTAGCCCCACCCATCTCTTTAATGAATCACATGAGAGGCCATGTGCTAAACAGTGAGTAGTGGCGGGTGATAGCCTAGTGGTTAGAGTGTTGGACTAATGACAGAAAAGTTGCAAGATCGAATCTCTGAGCCGACAAGGTAAAGATCTGTCATTCTGCCCCTGAACAAGGCAGTTAATCCACTGTTCCACTGTTCCTAGACCAGTTAACCCACTGTTCCTAGACCAGTTTACCCACTGTTCCTAGACCAGTTAACCCACTGTTCCTAGACCAGTTTACCCACTGTTCCTAGACCAGTTAACCCATTGTTTCTAGACCAGTTAACCCACTGTTCCTAGGCCAGTTAACCAACTGTTCCTAGACCAGTTAACCCACTGTTCCACTGTTCCTAGGCCAGTTAACCCACTGTTCCTAGACCAGTTAACCCACTGTTCCTAGACCAGTTAACCCACTGTTCCTAGACCAGTTAACCCACTGATCCACTGTTCCTAGGCCAGTTAACCCACTGTTTCTAGACCAGTTAACCCACTGTTCCTAGGCCAGTTAACCCACTGTTCCTAGACCAGTTAACCCACTGTTCCACTGTTCCTAGGCCAGTTAACCCACTGTTCCTAGACCAGTTAACCCACTGTTCCACTGTTCCTAGACCAGTTAACCCACTGTTCCTAGACCAGTTAACCCACTGTTCCACTGTTCCTAGGCCAGTTAACCCACTGTTCCTAGGCCAGTTAACCCACTGTTCCTAGACCAGTTTACCCACTGTTCCTAGACCAGTTAATCCACTGTTCCTAGGCCAGTTAACCCACTGTTCCTAGACCAGTTAACCCACTGTTCCTAGGCCAGTTAACCCACTGTTCCTAGGCCAGTTAACCCACGGTTCCTAGGCCAGTTAACCCACTGTTCCTAGACCAGTTAACCCACTGTTCCTAGACCAGTTAACCCACTGTTCCTAGACCAGTTAACCCACTGTTCCACTGTTCCTAGACCAGTTAACCCACTGTTCCACTGATCCTAGACCAGTTAACCCACTGTTCCAAGGCCAGTTAACCCACTGTTCCTAGACCAGTTAACCCACGGTTCCACTGTTCCTAGACCAGTTAACCCACTGTTCCTAGACCAGTTAACCCACTGTTCCTAGACCAGTTAACCCACTGTTCCTAGACCAGTTAACCCACTGTTCCTAGACCAGTTAACCCACTGTTCCTAGACCAGTTAACCCACTGTTCCTAGACCAGTTAACCCACTGTTCCTAGACCAGTTAACCCCCTGTTCCTAGACCAGTTAACCCACTGTTCCTAGACCAGTTAACCCACTGTTCCTAGACCAGTTAACCCACTGTTCCTAGACCAGTAAACCCACTGTTCCTAGACCAGTTAACCCACTGTTCCTAGACCAGTTAACCCACTGTTCCTAGACCAGTTAACCCACTGTTCCTAGACCAGTTAACCCACTGTTCCTAGACCAGTTAACCCCCTGTTCCTAGACCAGTTAACCCACTGTTCCCCTGTTCCTAGACCAGTTAATCCACTGTTCCACTGTTCCTAGACCAGTTAACCCCCTGTTCCTAGACCAGTTAATCCACTGTTCCACTGTTCCTATTGTTAGATTACTTGTTAGATATTACTGCATTGTCGGAACTAGAAGCACAAGCATTTCACTACACTCGCATTAACATCTGCTAACCATGTGACCCATAACGTTTGCTAACCATGTGACCAATAACATCTGCTAACCATGTGACCAATAACATCTGCTAACCATGTGACCATTAACATCTGCTAACCATGTGACCAATAACATCTGCTAACCATGTGACCATTAACATCTGCTAACCATGTGACCATTAACATCTGCTAACCATGTGACCAATAACATCTGCTAACCAAATCAAATCAAATCAAATTTTATTTGTCACATACACATGGTTAGCAGATGTTAATGCGAGTGTAGCGAAATGCTTGTGCTTCTAGTTCCGACAATGCAGTGATAACCAACAGTAATCTAACTAACAATTCTAAAACTACTGTCTTATACACAGTGTAAGGGGATAAGGAATATGTACATAAGGATATATGAATGAGTGATGGTACAGAGCAGCATACAGTAGATGGTATCGAGTACAGTATATACATATGAGATGAGTATGTAGACAAAGTAAACAAAGTGGCATAGTTAAAGTGGCTAGTGAAACATGTATTACTTAAGGATGCAGTCGATGATGTAGAGTACAGTATATACGTATGCATATGAGATGAATAATGTAGGGTAAGTAACATTATATAAGGTAGCATTGTTTAAAGTGGCTA
>NW_027038974.1:40000-43367 GCF_034236695.1 Oncorhynchus nerka
AGAGCGAGAGATGTGGCTCAGTGCAGAGAGAGAGCGAGAGATGTGGCTCAGTGCAGAGAGAGAGATGTGGCTCAGTGCAGAGAGAGAGATGTGGCTCAATGCAGAGGGAGAGAGATGTGGCTCAATGCAGAGGAGAGAGATGTGGCTCAGTGCAGAGAGAGATGTGTCTCAGTGCAGAGAGAGAGAGATGTGGCTCAGTGCAGAGAGATGATGTGTCTCAGTGCAGAGAGAGAGAGATGTGGCTCAGTGCAGAGAGAGAGATGTGGCTCAGTGCAGAGACAGAGAGATGTGGCTCTATGCAGAGGGAGAGAGATGTGGCTCAGTGCAGAGAGAGAGAGATGTGGCTCAGTGCAGAGAGAGATGTGGCTCAGTGCAGAGAGAGAGATGTGGCTCAGTGCAGAGAGAGAGATGTGGGTCAGTGCAGAGAGAGAGAGATGTGGCTCAGTGCAGAGAGAGAGAGAGATGTGGCTCAGTGCAAAGAGAGAGAGATGTGGCTCACTGCAGAGAGAGAGACATATGTGGCTCAGTGCAAAGAGAGAGAGATGTGGCTCAGTGCAGAGAGCGAGAGATGTGGCTCAGTGCAGAGAGAGAGCGAGAGATGTGGCTCAGTGCAGAGAGAGAGAGAGATGTGGCTCAGTGCAGAGAGAGAGAGAGATGTGGCTCAGTGCAGAGAGAGATGTGGCTCAGTGCAGAGGGAGAGAGATGTGGCTCTATGCAGAGAGAGAGAGATGTGGCTCAGTGCAGAGAGAGATGTGGCTCAGTGCAGAGAGAGAGAGAGATGTGGCTCAGTGCAGAGAGAGAGAGAGAGATGTGGCTCAGTGCAGAGAGAGAGAGAGATGTGGCTCAGTGCAGACAGAGAGAGAGATGTGGCTCAGTGCAGAGCAGAGAGAGAGAGAGATGTGGCTCAGTGCAGAGAGAGAGATAGATGTGGCTCAGTGCAGAGAGAGAGAGAGATGTGGCTCAGTGCAGAGAGAGAGAGATGTGGCTCAGTGCAGAGAGAGAGATGTGGCTCAGTGCAGAGAGAGAGAGATGTGGCTCAGTGCAGAGAGAGAGATGTGGCTCACTGCAGAGAGAGAGAGATGTGGCTCAGTGCAGAGAGAGTGAGAGATGTGGCTCACTGCAGAGAGAGAGACATATGTGGCTCAGTGCAAAGAGAGAGAGATGTGGCTCAGTGCAGAGAGCGAGAGATGTGGCTCAGTGCAGAGAGAGAGCGAGAGATGTGGCTCAGTGCAGAGAGAGAGAGAGATGTGGCTCAGTGCAGAGAGAGAGATGTGGCTCAGTGCAGAGAGAGAGAGATGTGGCTCAGTACAGAGAGGGAGAGGTGTGGCTCAGTGCAGAGAGAGAGATAGATGTGGCTCAGTGCAGAGAGAGAGAGATGTGGCTCAGTGCAGAGAGAGAGATAGATGTGGCTCAGTGCAGAGAGAGAGAGAGATGTGGCTCAGTGCAGAGAGAGAGAGAGATGTGGCTCAGTGCAGAGAGAGAGAGTTGTGGCTCAGTACTATCCCTTTAATATCAGATACAGTATGTTACTGTGGTCAACTATCCCTTTAATATCAGATACAGTATGTTACTGTGGTTAACTATCCCTTTAATATCAGATACAGTATGTTATTGTGGTCAACTACCCCTTTAATATCAGATACAGTATGTTACTGTGGTCAACTACCCCTTTAATATCAGATACAGTATGTTACGGTATGTTACTGTGGTCAACTATCCCTTTAATATCAGATACAGTATGTCACTGTGGTCAACTATCCCTTTAATATCAGATACAGTATGTCACTGTGGTCAACTATCCCTTTAATATCAGATACAGTATGTTACTGTGGTCAACTATCCCTTTAATATCAGATACAGTATGTTACTGTGGTCAACTATCCCTTTAATATCAGATACAGTATGTTACTGTGGTCAACTATCCCTTTAATATCAGATACAGTATGTTACTGTGGTCAACTATCCCTTTAATATCAGATACAGTATGTTACGGTGTGATTTAGGTCAACTATCCCTTTAATATCAGATACAGTATGTTACTGTGGTCAACTATCCCTTTAATATCAGATACAGTATGTTACGGTGTGATTTAGGTCAACTATCCCTTTAATATCAGATACAGTATGTTACAGTGTGATTTAGGTCAACTATCCCTTTAATATCAGATACAATATGTCACTGTGGTCAACTATCCCTTTAATATCAGATACAGTATGTTACTGTGGTCAACTATCCCTTTAATATCAGATACAGTATGTTACTGTGGTCAACTATCCCTTTAATATCAGATACAGTATGTTACTGTGGTCAACTATCCCTTTAATATCAGATACAGTATGTTACTGTGTCAACTATCCCTTTAATATCAGATACAGTATGTTACTGTGGTCAACTATCCCTTTAATATCAGATACAGTATGTTACTGTGGTTAACTATCCCTTTAATATCAGATACAGTATGTTACTGTGGTCAACTATCCCTTTAATATCAGATACAGTATGTTACTGTGGTCAACTACCCCTTTAATATCAGATACAGTATGTTACTGTGGTTAACTATCCCTTTAATATCAGATACAGTATGTTACTGTGGTCAACTATCCCTTTAATATCAGATACAGTATGTTACGGTGTGATTTAGTTCAACTACCCCTTTAATATCAGATACAGTATGTTACTGTGGTCAACTATCCCTTTAATATCAGATACAGTATGTCACTGTGGTCAACTACCCCTTTAATATCAGATACAGTATGTTACTGTGGTCAACTATCCCTTTAATATCAGATACAGTATGTTACTGTGGTCAACTATCCCTTTAATATCAGATACAGTATGTTACTGTGGTCAACTATCCCTTTAATATCAGATACAGTATGTCACTGTGGTCAACTATCCCTTTAATATCCCTTTAATATCAGATACAGTATGTTACGGTGTGATTTAGGTCAACTATCCCTTTAATATCAGATACAGTATGTTACTGTGGTCAACTATCCCTTTAATATCAGATACAGTATGTTACTGTGGTCAACTACCCCTTTAATATCAGATACAGTATGTTACTGTGGTCAACTATCCCTTTAATATCAGATACAGTATGTTACTGTGGTCAACTACCCCTTTAATATCAGATACAGTATGTTACTGTGGTCAACTATCCCTTTAATATCAGATACAGTATGTTACTGTGGTCAACTACCCCTTTAATATCAGATACAGTATGTTACTGTGGTCAACTATCCCTTTAATATCAGATACAGTATGTTACTGTGGTCAACTATCCCTTTAATATCAGATACAGTATGTTACTGTGGTTAACTATCCCTTTAATATCAGATACAGTATGTTACTGTGGTCAACTATC
>NW_027038975.1:0-43389 GCF_034236695.1 Oncorhynchus nerka
AGATACATACTGTAGATACATACTGTAGATACATACAGTAGATACAGCATAATATCTGACAATGTCATAACTCTGGGAAGTCAAATCTGCTTCAACAGGGAGCCGAGAAAGGCAGCATGGAATACCTGTCGGTCAAACTGACCATGTAATGATGCATTCAAGTTTCAGGCTCCCGAGTGGCTCAGCAATCTAAGGCACTGCATCTCAGTGCTAGACGCATCACTACATACCCTGGTTCGATTCCAGGCTGTATCACAACCGGCTGTGATTGGGAGTCCCATAGGGCGGCGCAAAATTGGCGCCGGGTTAGGGTTTGGCCGGGGTAGGCCGTCATTGTAATAAGAACTTGTTCTTTAACTGACTTGCCTATTACATAAAGGTTAAATAAATTAGGCTAGTCACCAGAACATAGGGGTTTGCCTGTATGGGTGGATGTTGACATTAGAAAGCACTGTTTCCTAGAGTAGTATTTGTCTTTCTATGGCTGCGTTGCAGTATACACGTGTCTATTGTTTTAATGCACACTGTAAGGCTATGCTGTTGTCTTGGCCAAGTCTCTCCTCATTAAGGACGTTCTTTATCTCAAGGGGACTTCCTGGTTCCATAAAGCTCATATTCCCTATTTAGTGCACTACTTTTGACAAGAGACGATAGGAGCTTCGGTCAAACGTAGTGCCATTTGGGATGCGATACCTACTAGCTACTCTGCCCACACGTCAGTGGCCTCCATTACAGGCCAGTAGCAGCAGACGGTCTGCAGGACATCAATGCAGGTCAAGGGATCATAACATAATGCTAACCTATTTCACATGACATGGTGCAGACTACACTAGTACCATGAGGTCAATTCAACGTCATGACACTTGGTGTGAAGCCCACAGCCTACTTTGTAGCAAGCAGGTTAGTTGACAGAGAGAGAGAGGGAGAAGGAGAGAGCTAGGGAGAGAGAAAGAGAGCTAGAGAGAGAGAGAGAGAGAGCTAGAGAGAGAGAGAGAGAAAGAGAGCTAGAGAGAGAGAGAGAGAAAGAGAGCTAGAGAGAGAGAGCGAGCTAGAGAGAGAGAGAGAAAGAGAGCTAGAGAGAGAGAGAGAGAGAGAGAGAAAGAGAAAGAGAGAGAGAAAGAGAGCTAGTGAGAGAGAGCTGGAGAGAGAGCTAGAGAGAGAGATGGAGAGAGAGAGCCTGAGAGAGACAGAGGAGACAGAGAGAGGGGGGTGCACGTAGGCAGACAGTGTGTCAGCACCATTATCAGCCGCCTGTGGAGCTGTTCTGTTTTCTCAACGCGGCAAGAGTGACCTCGGTGACTGCTGATATTGGCCTGGCTTCAAACCCAATAGCTGGAGAACAGGATTCAGAGGGTATGGAATAGGAGAAGTATGATCATACGTAACATAGGGGCTGTTAAGCTTGAGTTTATTAGAAAAACATAACAGCATAATGATATGAAATAAGATTCTCTGTACGTGTTGAGGACCACAATAAAACCATAAAATCACATAACGATATGAAATAAGATTCTGTAACGTGTTGAGGACCACAATAAAACGATGTTACAAAGGATATGTAATAGGATATGTAATAGATATGTAATAGGATAAGGTATAGGATATGTAATAGGATATGTAATAGGATATGTAATAGGATAAGGTATAGGATATGTAATAGGATATGTAATAGGATATGTAATAGGATATGTATAGATATGTAATAGGATATGTATAGATATGTAATAGGATAAGGTATAGGATATGTAATAGGATAAGGTATATCTACTTATTCTACGTGGTAAACACCGGTCATCACAATAACCAAAACCAGCCATTTCAGGACACGAGGCCCCGGGCGGCAGGGTAGCCTAGTGGTTAGAGTGTTGGGCTAGCAGCCGAAGGTTGCAAGTTCAAATCCATGAGCTGACAAGGTACAAGTCTGTCGTTCAGCCCTGAACTTAAGCTTAGGGCTTACTTTTTTCGAACATTCTGTTAAAAACCGCGCAACATTTCAGCGTCCTGCTACTCATGCCAGGAATATAGTATATGCATATGATTGTATGTGTGGATAGAAAACACTCTGACGTTTCTAAAACTGGTTAAATCACGGCTGTCACTATAACAGAACGTGTGTTCCTGGTCGAAAAGTCCAAGGAAAACTGATCACCAAAAGTGAAAAAAATATCAATGCGCCACTTGAATGTATTGTCTATGGCACAGCAAATTAGATGGGGCCGAGATTGCAAGTCCTACAGCTTCCACACGATATCACCAGTCTTGGCAATTGCCTGGGAGTTGTTCTTGGTCAAACGAGGAAGAGAGACCCCCATTCCTTCCGGTCTCCGACAGGATGTTTTGGAAGAGAGATTTCTGACCATGATTTGAAGACGTGGAGCTATTGAATACACATCGCCCGTGATCAATTTGATAGATTATTAACGTTTACTAATACCTAAAGTTGGATTACAAAAGTAGTTTTGTGAAAGTTTATCGTCAACTTTTTTAATTTAAAAAAATTACGTTGCGTTTTAAAACAGTTTTTTTCTGGATCACACACTTTTCATAGATCGATATTTTGGGTATATATGGACTGATTTAATCGAAAAAAAGACCCAATAGTGATGTTTATGGGACATATAGGAGTGCCAACAAAGAAGCTCGTCAAAGGTAATGAATGTTTTATATTTTATTTCTGCGTTTTTTAGCGCCGGCTATGCTAATTATTTTGTTTTACTTCCCCTTCAGGTATTTTGGGTGTTGCATGCTATCAGATAATAGCTTCTCATGCTTTCGCCCGAAAAGCATTTTAAAAATCTGACTTGTTGGCTAGATTCACAAAGTGTAGCTTTAATTCAGTACCCTGCATGTGTGTTTTAATGAACGTTTGAGTTTTAACGAGTGCTATTAGCATTTGGCGTGGCGCATTTGCATTTCCTGATGGCTAGATGGGACGCCTGCGTGTCGGTGGGCTTAAGTTATTAACCCACTGTTCCTAGGCCGTCATTGAAAATAAGAATTTGTTCTTTAACTGACTTGCCTAGTTAAATAAAGGTAAAAAATATAAAAATTCTTCGCTCATCCATTAAACCTCTAAAGGTGTGACACATTACCACACCTGAGATGTCTTGTCAAATGGGAGAAATGAGGCCCAACTAGTGGGATGACATCCTCCTACACACTTTGTTTGTGTCTATAGTCAAAAGTAGTTCACTACAGCCAGTAGTAGACTAGGGGTCAGCCTGATGAAAAAATTACCCAGAAGTAGACTGGAGGTCAGGGGTCATCCTGATGAACCAAACTACCCAATAGTAGACTAGGGGTCACCCTGATGAACCAAAATACCAAGTAGTAGACCAGGGGTCAGGGATCAGCCTAATGAACAAACAACCCAGAAGTAGACTAGGTGTCAGGGGTCAGCCTGATGAACCAAACTACCCAGTAGTAGACAAAGGGTCAGGGGTCAGCATGAACTGAACTACACCATAGAACTAGCATCAAATGACCCAAAAACCCAGAAGTAGACTAGGGTCAGGCATCAGGGGTCAGCCTGATGAACCAAACTACCCAGGAGTAGACTAGGGGGTCAGGATGAACTGAACTACCCAGTTGACTAGGATCAGGGTCAGCCTGATGACCCAAACTACCCAGTAGTTGACTAGGGGTCAGGGGTCAGCCTAATGAACCAAACTACCCAGTGGTAGACTAGGGTCAGGGGTCAGCCTGATTAACCAAACTACACAGTAGTAGACTAGGGTCAGGGTCAGCCTGATGAAAAACTACCCAGTAGTAGACTGGGGGTCAGGGGTCATCCTGATGAACCAAACTAACCAATAGTAGACTACGGGTCAGGGTCAGCCTGATGAACCAAACTACCCAGCAGTAGACTAGGGTCAGGGGTCATCCTGGACTCAGATGTAGGGGTCAGGAGCAGCCTGATGAACCAAAACTACCAGTAGTCTAGGGGTCAGCCTGATGAACCAAACTACCCAGGATCAGGGGTCAGCCTGATGAACCAAACTACCCAGTAGTAGACTAGGGGTCAGGGGTCATCCTGATGAACTAAACTACCCAGAGTAGTAGACTAGGGGTCAGGGAGCAGCCTGATGAACCAAACTACCCAGCAGTAGTAGTCTAGAACCAAACAACCCAGGGTCAACCTGATGAACCAAAACCCAGTAGTAGACTGGGGGTCAGAGGTCATCCTGATTAACCAAACAACCCAGCAGTAGACTAGTGGTCAGCCTGATGAAACAAACTACCTAGTATAGATTCGGAGTCAGGGGTCAGCCTGATTAACCAAACTACCCAGTAGTAGACTAGGTGTCAGGGGTCATCCTGATGAACCAAACTACCCAGTAGTAGAATAGGGGTCAGCCTGATGAACCAAACTACCAAGTAGTAGACTAGGGATCAGGGGTCAGCGTGATGAACTAACCTACACCGTAGTAGACTAGGGGTCAGGGGTCAGCCTGATGAACCAAACTACCCAGTAGTAGACAAAGGGTCAGGGGTCAACCTGATGAACCAAACTACCCAGTAGTAGACTAGGAGTCAGGGGTCAGCCTGATTAACCAAACTACCCAGTAGTAGACTAGGTGTCAGGGATCAGCCTGATGAACTGAACTACCCAGTAGTTGACTAGGCATCAGGGGTCAGCCTGATGACCCAAACTACCCCGTAGTTGACTAGGGGTCAGGGGTCAGCCTGATGAACCAAACTACCCAGTAGTAGACTACGGGTCAGGGGTCAGCCTGATGAACCAAACTAACCAGTAGTAGACTCGGGAACAGGGGTCAGCGTGATGAACTAACCTACCCCGTAGTAGACTAGGGGTCAGAGATCAGTCTGATGAACCAAACTACCCAGTAGTAGACTAGGAGTCAGGGGTCAGCCTGATTAACCAAACTACACAGTAGTTGACTAGGGGTTAGGGGTCAGCCTGATGAACCAAACTACCCAGTAGTAGACTAGAGGTCATCCTGACGAACCAAACCTCCTAGTAGTAGACTTGGGGTCAGCCTGGTGAACCAAACTACCCAGTGGTAGAGACTAGGGGTCAGCCTGAGTCAGGGGTCAGCCTGATGAACTAAACTACCCAGTGGTAGACTAGGAGTCAGGGGTCAGCCTGATTAACCAAACTTCCCAGTAGTTGACTAGGGTCAGGGGTCAGCCTGATGAACTAAACTTCCCAGTGGTAGACTAGGGGTCAGGGGTCAGCCTGATGAATCAAACTACCTAGTAGTAGACTAGGGGTCAGAGCCTGATGAACCAAACAACCCAGTAGTTGACTAGGGGTCAGGGGTCAGCCTGATGAACCAAACTACCAAGTAGTAGACTAGGGGTCAGGGGTCAGCCTGATGAACCAAACTTCCCAGTAGACTAGGTTTACTGATGAACCAAACTTCCCAGTAGTAGTCAGGGTCAGCCTGATGAACCAGTGGTAGAAAGTCAGGGATCAGCCTGATGAATCAAACTACCCAGTAGTAGACTAGGGGTCAGCCTGATGAACCAAACTTCCCAGTAGTAGACTAGGGGTCAGTGTCAGCCTGATGAACCAAACTTCCCAGTGGTAAAAAGGGGTCAGGGGTCAGCCTGATGACAGTAGTAGACCAAACAACCCAGTAGTAGACTGGGGGTCAGAGGTCATCCTGATGAACCAAACAACCCAGCAGTAGACTAGGGTTCAGGGGTCAGCCTGATGAACCAAACTTCCCAGTAGTTGACTAGGGGTCAGGGGTCAGCCTCATGAACCAAACTACCCAGTAGTAGACTAGGGGTCAGCCTGATGAACCAAACTACCCAGTAGTAGACTAGAGGTCCTCCTGATGAACCAAACTTCCCAGTAGTAGACTAGGTGTCAGCCTGATGAACCAAACTTCCCAGTGGTAAACAAGGGGTCAGGGGTCAGCCTGATGAACTTTACTACCCAGTAGTAGACTAGGGGTCAGCCTGATGAAACAAAACAACCCAGCAGTAGACTAGGGGTCAGGGGTCAGCCTGATGAACCAAACTACCCAGAAGTAGACTAGAGTCAGGGTCAGCCTGAAGAACCAAACTATCCAGTAGTAAAATCAGGGGTCAGCCTGATGAACCAAACTTCCCAGTAGTTGACTAGGGGTCAGCCTGATGAACCAAACTACCCAGTAGTAGACTAGAGGTCATCCTGACGAACCAAACTTCCCAGTAGTAGTCTAGGGGTCAGCCTGATGAACCAAACTACCCAGTAGTAGACTAGGGTCAGGCTGATGAACCAAACTAACAAGTATTAGACTACCCAGAGGTCCTCCTGATGAACCAAACTTCCCAGTAGTAGTCTAGGGGTAAGCCTGATGAATCAAACTACCCAGTGGTAGACTAGGAGTCAGGGATCAGCCTGATGAATCAAACTACCCAGTAGTAGACTAGGGGTCAGCCTAATGACCCAAACTTCCCAGTAGTAGACTAGGGGTCAGCCTAATGACCCAAACTTACCCAGTAGTAGAACCAAACCTCCTAGTAGGTGTCAGCCTGATGAACCAAACTTCCCAGTGGTAAACAAGGGGTCAGGGGTCAGCCTGATGAACCAAACTACCCAGTAGTAGACTTGGGGTCAGCCTGATGAACCAAACTACCCAGTGGTAGTCTAGGGGGGTCAGCCTGGTGAACCAAACTACCCAGTAGTAGACTAGGGGTCAGGGTCAGCCTGATGAACTAAACTACCCAGTGGTAGACTAGGAGTCAGGGTCAGCCTGATGAACCAAACTACACAGTAGTTGACTAGGCATCAGGGGTCAGCCTGATGAGCCTGATGAACCAAACTACCCCGTAGTAGACTAGGGGTCAGGTCAGGAGTCAGCCTGATGAACTAAACTACCCAGTGGTAGACTAGGAGTCAGGGGTCAGCCTGATGAACCAAACTAACCAGTAGTAGACTCGGGAACAGGGGTCAGCATGATGAACTAACCTACCAGTAGTAGACTAGGGGTCAGAGATCAGTCTGATGAACCAAACTACCCAGTAGTAGACTTGGGGTCAGCCTGGTGAACCAAACTACCCAGTGGTAGACTAGGGGTCAGGGGTCAGCCTGATGAACCTGAAAACAACCCAGTAGTAACTAGAGGTCATCCTGATGAACCAAAAACCTCCTAGTAGTAGACTACCCCAGGCAGACAAGGGTCAGCCTGAGAACCAAACTACCCAGTGGTAGACTAGGGTCAGGGGTCAGCCTGATGAACCAAACTACCCAGTAGTAGACTAGAGGTCATCCTGATGAACCAAACCTCCTAGTAGTAGACTTGGGGTCAGGGTCCTGATGAACTACCCAGTAGACAAACTGATGAACCAAACAACCCAGTGGTAGACTAGGAGTCAGGGGTCAGCCTGATTAACCAAACTACACAGTAGTTGACTAGGGGTCACCCAGTAGTAGACTAGGTGTCAGGGGTCAGCCTGATGAACTAAACTACCCAGTGGTAGACTACCCAGTAGAGTCAGGGGTCAGCCTGATGAACCAAACTTCCCAGTAGTTTACTAGGATCAGGGGTCAGCCTGATGAACCAAACTACCCAGTGGTAGACTAGGGGTCAGCCTGATGAACCAAACTACCCAGTAGTAGACTAGAGGTCCTCCTGACGAACCAAACCAAACTTCCCAGTAGTAGACTAGGTGTCAGCCTGATGAACCAAACTTCCCAGTAGTAGACTGGGGGTCAGAGGTCATCCTGATGAACCAAACAACCCAGTAGTAGACTGGGGGTCAGAGGTCATCCTGATGAACCAAACAACCCAGTAGTAGACTGGGGGTCAGGGGTCAGCCTGATGAACCAAACTACCCAGTAGTAGACTGGGGGTCAGAGGTCATCCTGATGAACCAAACAACCCAGTAGTAGACTGGGGGTCAGAGGTCATCCTGATGAACCAAACTACCCAGTAGTAGACTGGGGGGGGTCAGCCTGATGAACCAAACTACCCAGTAGTAGACTAGAGGTCCTCCTGATGAACCAAACAACTACCCAGTAGTAGACTAGAGGTCATCCTGATGAACCAAACTACCCAGTAGTAGACTAGGGGTCAGCCTGATGAACCAAACTACCCAGTAGTAGACTAGAGGTCCTCCTGACGAACCAAACTTCCCAGTAGTAGACTAGGTGTCAGCCTGATGAACCAAACTTCCCAGTGGTAAACAAGGGGTCAGGGGTCAGCCTGATGAACTTTACTACCCAGTAGTAGACTAGGGGTCAGCCTGATGAAACAAACAACCCAGCAGTAGACTAGGGGTCAGGGGTCAGCCTGATGAACCAAACTACCCAGTAGTAGACTAGAGTCAGGGTCAGCCTGAAGAACCAAACTATCCAGTAGTAAAATAGGGGTCAGCCTGATGAACCAAACTTCCCAGTAGTTGACTAGGGGTCTGGGGTCAGCCTGATGAACCAAACTACCCAGTAGTAGACTAGAGGTCATCCTGACGAACCAAACTTCCCAGTAGTAGTCTAGGGGTCAAGCAGCCTGATGAACCAAACTACCCAGTAGTAGACTAGGGGTCAGGGATCAGCCTGATGAACCAAACTAACAGTAGTAGTCTAGGGGGGGTAAGCCTGATGAATCAAACTACCCAGTGGTGATGAACTAACTAGTGAGTCAGGGATCAGCCTGATGAACCAAACTACCCAGTAGTAGACTAGGGGTCAGGGGTCAGCCTGATGAACCAAACTTCCCAGTAGTTTACTAGGGGTCAGGGTCAGCCTGATGAACCAAACTACCCAGTAGTAGACTAGGGGTCAGCCTGATGAACCAAACTACCCAGTAGTAGACTAGGTTTCAGCCTGATGAACTAATCTTCCCAGTGGTAAATAAGGGTCAGGGGTCAGCCTGATGAACCAAACTACCCAGTAGTAGACTAGGTGTCAGCCTGATGAACTAAACTTCCCAGTGGTAAACAAGGGGTCAGGGGTCAGCCTGATGAACCAAACTTCCCAGTAGTTGACTAGGGGTCAGGGTCAGCCTGATGAACCAAACAACCCAGTAGTAGACTAGAGGTCATCCTGATGAACCAAACTTCCCAGTAGTAGACTACGGGTCAGGGGTCAGCCTGATTAACCAAACAGTAACCAGGTAGTAGACCTGATGAACAGGGGTCAGTAGTAGATAGGGGTCAGCCTGATGAACCAAACTACCAAGTAGTAGACTAGACTCAGGGGTCAGAGATCAGTCTGATGAACCAAACTACCCAGTAGTAGACTAGAGTCAGGGGTCAGCCTGATTAACCAAACTACAGTAGTTGACAAAGGGTTAGGGGTCAGCCTGATGAACCAAACTACCCAGTAGTAGACTAGAGGTCATCCTGATGAACCAAACCTCCCAGTAGTAGACTTGGGGTCAGCCTGGTGAACCAAACTACCCAGTGGTAGACTAGGAGTCAGGGGTCAGCCTGATGAACTAAACTACCCAGTGGTAGACTAGGAGTCAGGGGTCAGCCTGATGAACCAAACTACACAGTAGTTGACTAGAGGTCATCCTGGTCAGTAGACTTGGGGTCAGCCTGATGAACTAAACTACCCAGTGGTAGACTAGGAGTCAGGGGTCAGCCTGATTAACCAAACTACACAGTAGTTGACTAGGGGTCAGGGGTCAGCCTGATGAACCAAACTACCCAGTGGTAGACTAGGGGTCATGGGTCAGCCTGATGAACCAAACTTCCCAGTAGTTTACTAGGGGTCAGGGGTCAGCCTGATGAACCAAACTACCCAGTAGTAGACTCAGAGGTGTCAGCCTGATAGAGGAACTAAACTTCCCAGTAGTAGACAAGGGGTCAGGGGTCAGCCTGATGAACCAAACTACCCAGTAGTAGACTGGGGGTCAGAGGTCATCCTGATGAACCAAACAACCCAGTAGTAGACTGGGGGTCAGAGGTCATCCTGATGAACCAAACAACCCAGCAGTAGACTAGGGGTCAGCCTGATTAACCAAACTACACAGTAGTTGACTGGGGGTCAGGGGTCAGCCTGATGAACCAAACAACCCAGTGGTAGACTAGGGGTCATGGGTCAGCCTGATGAATCAAACTACCTAGTAGTAGACTGGGGGTCAGCCTGGTGAACCAAACTACCCAGTAGTTGACTAGGGGTCAGCCTGATGAACCAAACTACCCAGTAGTAGACTAGGGGTCCCAGACTAGGGGTCAGCCTGATGAACCAAACTTCCCAGTAGTAGACTAGGGGTCAGGGGTCAGCCTGATGAACCAAACTACCCAGTAGTAGACTAGGGGTCAGCCTGATGAACCAAACAACCCAGCAGTAGTAGGGTCAGGGTCAGCCTGATGAACCAAACTAAACTAGACCCAGTCAGCCTAGAACCAAACTATCCAGTAGTCAGGGGTCAGCCTGATGAACCAAACTTCCCAGTAGTTGACTAGGGGTCAGGGGTCAGCCTGATGAACCAAACTACCCAGTAGTAGACTAGAGGTCATCCTGACGAACCAAACTTCCCAGGGGTAGTAGACTACAGGGTCAGGGGTCAGCCTGATGAACCAAACTAACCAGTAGTAGAGACAAGGGAACAGGGGTCAGCGTGATGAACTAAACTACCCAGTAGTAGACTAGGGGTCAGAACCAATCTTCCCAGATCAGTCTGATGAACCAAACTACCCAGTAGTAGACAGCCTGATGAACTAAACTACCCAGTGGTAGACTAGGAGTCAGGGGCCTGATGAACCAAACTACCCAGTAGTAGACCAAACTGATGAACAAAGTAGTGTTGGGGTCAGGGGTCAGCCTGATGAACCAAACTACCCAGTAGTGACTACTCAGGGTCAGCCTGATGAACCAAACTACCCAGTAGTAGACTTGGGGTCAGCCTGGTGAACCAAACTACCCAGTAGTAGACTAGGAGTCAGGGGTCAGCCTGATGAACTAAACTACCCAGTAGTAGACTAGGAGTCAGGGGTCAGCCTGATGAACCAAACTTCCCAGTAGTTGACTAGGGTCAGGGGTCAGCCTGATGAACCAAACTACCCAGTGGTAGACTAGGAGTCAGGGGTCAGCCTGATTAACCAAACTACCAGTAGTTGACTAGGGGTCAGGGGTCAGCCTGATGAACTAAACTACCCAGTAGGTAGGACTGACGAACCAAAGGGTAGTCTTGGGGTCAGCCTGATGAACCAAACTTCCCAGTAGACTAGGGTCAGGGGTCAGCCTGATGAACCAAACTACCCAGTAGACTAGGAGGGGTCAGCCTGATGAACCAAAACTTCCTAGGGTCAGTGGTCAGCCTGATGAACAAACTACCCAGGGGTAGTCAGGGGGGGTCAGCCTGATGAACCAAACTTCCCAGTAAACTGGGGGGTCAGAGGTCATCCTGATGAACCAAACTACCCAGTAGTAGACTAGGGGTCAGCCTGATGAACCAAACAACCCAGCAGTAGACTAGGGGTCAGCCTGATTAACCAAACTACACAGTAGTTGACTGGGGGTCAGGGGTCAGCCTGATGAACTAAACTACCCAGTGGTAGACTAGGGGTCATGGGTCAGCCTGATGAATCAAACTACCCAGCAGTAGACTAGGGGTCAGCCTGATTAACCAAACTACACAGTAGTTGACTAGGGGTCAGGGGTCAGCCTGATGAACCAAACTACCCAGTAGTAGACTAGGGGTCAGGGGTCAGCCTGATGAACCAAACTTCCCAGTAGTTTACTAGGGGTCAGGGGTCAGCCTGATGAACCAAACTACCCAGTAGTAGACTAGGGGTCAGCCTGATGAACCAAACTACCCAGTAGTAGACTAGAGGTCCTCCTGACGAACCAAACTTCCCAGTAGTAGACTAGGTGTCAGCCTGATAAACTAATCTTCCCAGTGGTAAACAAGGGGTCAGGGGTCAGCCTGATGAACCAAACTACCCAGTAGTAGACTAGGTGTCAGCCTGATGAACTAAACTTCCCAGTGGTAAACAAGGGGTCAGGGGTCAGCCTGATGAACCAAACAACCCAGTAGTAGACTCAGGGGGCCTGGGTCAGAGGTCATCCTGATGAACCAAACAACCCAGTAGTAGACTGGGGGTCAGAGGTCATCCTGATGAACCAAACAACCCAGCAGTAGACTAGGGGTCAGCCTGATGAAACAAACTACCTAGTAGTAGACTCGGAGTCAGGGGTCAGCCTGATGAACTAAACTACCCAGTGGTAGACTAGGAGTCAGGGGTCAGCCTGATGAACCAAACTACCCAGTAGTAGACTGGGGGTCAGAGGTCATCCTGATGAACCAAACAACCCAGTAGTAGACTGGGGGTCAGAGGTCATCCTGATGAACCAAACAACCCAGCAGTAGACTAGGGGTCAGGGGTCAGCCTGATGAACCAAACTACCCAGTAGTAGACTAGGAGTCAGGGGTCAGCCTGAAGAACAAACTATCCAGTAGTAAAATAGGGTCAGCCTGATGAACCAAACTTCCCAGTAGTTGACTAGGGGTCAGGGGTCAGCCTGATGAACCAAACTACCCAGTAGTAGACTAGAGGTCATCCTGATGAACAAACTTCCCAGTAGTAGTCTAGGGGTCAGCCTGATTAACCAAACTACCCAGTAGTAGACTAGGCGGGAATGGGGGTCAGGCTGATGAACCAAACTAACAAGTAGTAGACTACAGGTCCTCCTGACTGAACCAAACTTCCCAGTAGTTGACTAGGGGTCAGGGGTCAGCCTGATGAACAAAACTACCCAGTAGTAGACTAGAGGTCATCCTGACAGAACCAAACTTCCCAGTAGTAGTCTAGGGGTAAGCCTGATGAATCAAACTACCCAGTGGTAGACTAGGAGTCAGGGATCAGCCTGATGAACCAAACTACCCAGTAGTAGACTAGGGGTCAGGGGTCAGCCTGATGAACCAAACTTCCCAGTAGTTTACTAGGGGTCAGAGGTCAGCCTGATGAACCAAACTACCCAGTAGTAGACTAGGGGTCAGCCTGATGAACCAAACTACCCAGTAGTAGACTAGGTTTCAGCCTGATGAACTAATCTTCCCAGTGGTAAATAAGGGGTCAGGGGTCAGCCTGATGAACCAAACTACCCAGTAGTAGACTAGGTGTCAGCCTGATGAACTAAACTTCCCAGTGGTAGACTAGGAGTCAGGGGTCAGCCTGATGAACCAAACTACCCAGTAGTAGACTAGGTGTCAGGGGTCAGCCTGATGAACCAAACTACCCAGTAGTAGACTAGAGGTCATCCTGATGAACCAAACTACCCAGTAGTAGACTAGGGGTCAGGGGTCATCCTGATGAACCAAACTAACCAGTAGTAGACTCGGGATCAGGGGTCAGCGTGATGAACTAACCTACACCGTAGTAGACTAGGGGTCAGCCTGATGAACCAAACTACCCAGTAGTAGACTAGGAGTCAGGGGTCAGCCTGATTAACCAAACTACCCAGTAGTAGACTAGGTGTCAGGGGTCAGCCTGATTAACCAAACTACCCAGTAGTAGACTAGAGGTCATCCTGACGAACCAAACCTCCTAGTAGTAGACTTGGGGTCAGCCTGGTGAACCAAACTACCCAGTGGTAGACTAGGAGTCAGGGGTCAGCCTGATGAACTAAACTACCCAGTGGTAGACTAGGAGTCAGGGGTCAGCCTGATTAACCAAACTACACAGTAGTTGACTAGGGTCAGGGGGGGTCAGCCTGATGAACTAAACTACCCAGTGGTAGACTAGGAGTCAGGGGTCAGCCTGAGCCTGGTTAACCAAACTACACAGTAGTTGACTAGGGGTCAGGGGTCAGCCTGATGAACTAAACTACCCAGTGGTAGACTAGGGGTCATGGGTCAGCCTGATGAACCAAACTTCCCAGTAGTTTACTAGGGGTCAGGGGTCAGCCTGATGAACTAAACTACCCAGTAGTAGACTCGGTGTCAGCCTGATGAACTAAACTTCCCAGTGGTAAACAAGGGGTCAGGGGTCAGCCTGATGAACCAAACTACCCAGTAGTAGACTGGGGGTCAGTCAGGTCAATACCTGATGAACCAAACAAACCCAGTAGTAGACTGGGGGTCAGAGGTCATCCTGATGAACCAAACAACCCAGCAGTAGACTAGGGTCAGCCTGATTAACCAAACTACACAGTAGTTTACTAGGGGTCAGGGGTCAGCCTGATGAACTAAACTACCCAGTGGTAGACTAGGGGTCATGGGTCAGCCTGATGAATCAAACTACCTAGTAGTAGACTAGGGGTCAGCCTGGTGAACCAAACTACCCAGTAGTTGACTAGGGGTCAGGGGTCAGCCTGATGAACCAAACTACCCAGTAAACTAGGGGTCAGGGGTCAGCCTGATGAACCAAACTTCCCAGTAGACTAGGGTCAGGGTCAGCCTGATGAACCAAACTACCCCAGTAGTAGACTAGGGTCAGCCTGATGAACCAAACTACCCAGTAGTAGACTAGGGGTCCTCCTGATGAACCAAACTTCCCAGTAGTAGACTAGGGGTCAGCCTGATAAACTAATCTTCCCAGTGGTAAACAAGGGGTCAGGGGTCAGCCTGATGAACCAAACTACCCAGTAGTAGACTAGGTGTCAGCCTGATGAACTAAACTTCCCAGTGGTAAACAAGGGGTCAGGGATCAGCCTGATGAACCAAACTACCCAGTAGTAGACTGGGGGTCAGAGGTCATCCTGATGAACCAAACAACCCAGTAGTAGACTGGGGGTCAGAGGTCATCCTGATGAACCAAACAACCCAGCAGTAGACTAGGGGTCAGCCTGATGAAACAAACTACCCAGTAGTAGACTAGGAGTCAGGGGTCAGCCTGATGAACTAAACTACCCAGTGGTAGACTAGGAGTCAGGGGTCAGCCTGATGAACCAAACTACCCAGTAGTAGACTGGGGGTCAGAGGTCATCCTGATGAACCAAACAACCCAGTAGTAGACTGGGGGTCAGAGGTCATCCTGATGAACCAAACTAACCAGTAGTAGACTAGGAGTCAGGGGTCAGCCTGATTAACCAAACTACCCAGTACTAGACTAGGGGTCAGCCTGATTAATCAAACTACCTAGTAGTAGACTAGGGGTCAGGGTCAGCCTGATGTATCAAACTACCTAGTAGAAGACTTGGTGTCAGCCTGGTGAACCAAACTTCCCAGTGGTAGTCTATGGGTCAGCCTGATGAACCAAACTACCCAGTGGTAGACTAGGGGTCAGGGGTCAGCCTGATGAACTATACTACCCAGTAGTAGACTAGGAGTCAGGGGTCAGCCTGATGAACCAAACTACCCAGAAGTAGACTAGGGGTCAGGGGTCAGCCTGATGACCCAAACTACCCCGTAGTAGACTAGGGGGCAGGGGTCAGCCTGATTAACCAAACTACCCAGTAGTTGACTAGGGGTCAGGGGTCAGCCTGATGAAACAAACAACCCAGTACTAGACTAGGAGTCAGGGGTCAGCCTGATTAACCAAACGACCCAGTACTAGACTAGGGTCAGGGGTCAACCTGATGAACCAAACTACCCAGTAGTATGCTAGAGGTCATCCTGTGAACCAAACTTCCCAGTAGTTGACTAGGGGTCAGGGGTCAGCCTGATGAACCAAACTACCCAGTAGTATGCTAGAGGTCATCCTGACGAACCAAACTTCCCAGTAGTAGTCTAGGGGTCAGCCTGATGAATCAAACTACCCAGTGGTAAACAAGGGGTCAAGGGTCAGCCTGATTAACCAAACTACCCAGTAGTATACTAGGGATCAGGGGTCAGCCTGATGAACCAAACTAACCAGTAGTAGACTACGGGTCAGGGGTCAGCCTGATGAACCAAACAACCCAGTAGTAGACAAGGGGTCAGGGGTCAGCCTGATGAACTAAACTAACCAGTCAGCCTGACTAGGCATCAGGGGTCAGCCTGATGACCCAAACTACCCCGTAGTAGACTAGGGGTCAGGGGTCAGCATGATTAACCAAACTACCCAGTAGTTGACTATTGACTAACATACCCAGGGTCAAGGGTCAGCCTGATGAACCAAACTACTCAGTAGTAGACTAGAGGTCATCCTGACTAACCAAACATCCTAGTAGTAGACTTGGGGTCAGCCTGGTGAACCAAACTACCCAGTGGTAGACTAGGGGTCAGGGGTCAGCCTGATGAACTAAACTACCCAGTGGTAGACTAGGGGTCATGGGTCAGCCTGATGAATCAAACTTCCCAGTGGTAGACAAGTGGTCAGGGGTCAGGTGATGAACTAAACTACCCAGTGGTAGACTAGGGGTCACCCTGATGAACCAAACTACACAGAAGTAGACTAGGGGTCAGGGGTCAGCCTGATGAACCAAACTACCCAGTAGTAAAATAGGGGTCAGCCTGATGAACTAAACTACCCAGAAGTAGACTAGGGGTCAGGGGTCAGCCTGATGAAACAAACAACCCAGTACTAGACTCGGAGTCAGTGGTCGGCCTGATTAACCAAACTACCCAGTACTAGACTAGGGGTCAGGGGGCAGCCTGATGAACTAACCTACCCAGTGGTAAACTAGGGGTCACCCTGATGAATCAAAACCAGCTAGTAGTAGATTAGGGGTCAGGGGTCAGCCTGATGAACTATACTACCCAGTAGTAGACTAGGGGTCAGCCTGATGAATCAAACTACCTAGTAGTAGACTAGGGGTCAGGGGTCAGCCTGATGACCCAAACTACCCCGTAGTAGACTAGGGGTCATGGGTCAGCCTGATGTATCAAACTACCTAGTAGTAGACTAGGGGTCAGCCTGATGAACCAAACTTCCCAGTAGTTGACTAGGGGTCAGGGGTCAGCCTGATGAACCAAACTACCCAGTAGTATGCTAGAGGTCATCCTGACGAACCAAACTTCCCAGTAGTAGTCTAGGGGTCAGCCTGATGAACCAAACTACCCAGTAGTAAAATAGGGGTCAGCCTGATGAACTAAACTACCCAGAAGTAGACTAGGGTCAGGGGTCAGCCTGATGAACCAAACGACCCAGTACTAGACTAGGGGTCAGGGGTCAGCCTGATGAACCAAACTACCCAGTAGTAGACTAGGGGTCAGGGGTCAGCCTGATGAACCAATCTACCCAGTAGTAGACTAGAGGTCATCCTGATGAACCAAACTTCCCAGTAGTAGTCTATGGGTCAGCCTGATGAATCAAACTACCTAGTAGTAGACTTGGGGTCAGCCTGGTGAACCAAACTACCCAGTGGTAGACTAGGGGTCAGGGGTCAGCCTGATGAACTATACTACTTAGTAGTAGACTAGGGGTCATGGGTCAGCCTGATGACCCAAACTACCCCGTAGTAGACTAGGGGTCAAGGGTCAGCCTGATTAACCAAACTACCCAGTAGTTGACTAGGGGTCAGGGGTCCCCTGATGTAAGTCGCTCTGGATAAGAGGGTCAGCCTAAATTAACTTAAATGTAAATGAAGGGGTAAAGGGGTCAGCCTGATGAACCAAACTACTCAGTAGTAGACTAGAGGTCATCCTGACGAACCAAACTTCCTAGCAGTAGACTTGGGGTCAGCCTGGTGAACCAAACTACCCAGTGGTAAACAAGGGGTCAGGGGTCAGCCTGATGAACCAAACTACCCAGTAATAAAATAGGGGTCAGCCTGATGAACTAAACTACCCAGAAGTAGACTAGGGGTCAGGGGTCAGCCTGATGAACCAAACTACCCAGTAGTAGACTAGGGGTCAGCCTGATGAACCAAACTACCTAGTAGTAGACTAGGGGTCAGGGGTCAGCCTGATGACCAAACTACCCCAGTACTAGACTAGGGTCAGGGGTCAGCCTTATGAACTAAACTACCCAGTGGT
The DNA here is from genome assembly GCF_034236695.1 of Oncorhynchus nerka. NCBI lineage: Eukaryota > Metazoa > Chordata > Actinopteri > Salmoniformes > Salmonidae > Oncorhynchus > Oncorhynchus nerka. The sequence goes on from NW_027038975.1 coordinate 17,748, forward strand.
AGACTAGGGGTCATGGGTCAGCCTGATGAATCAAACTACCTAGTAGTAGACTAGGGTCAGCCTGATGAACCAAACTACCCAGTAGTAGACTAGAGGTCATCCTGATGAACTAAACTTCCCAGTAGTAGTCTATGGGTCAGCCTGATGAATCAAACTACCTAGTAGTAGACTTTGGGTCAGCCTGGTGAACCAAACTACCCAGTGGTAGACTAGGGGTCAGGGGTCAGCCTGATGTATCAAACTACCTAGTAGTAGGACTAGGGGTCAGCCTGATGAATCAAACTACCCAGTAGTTGATTAGGGGTCAGGGGTCAGCCTGATTAACCAAACTACCCAGTAGTAGACTAGAGGTCATCCTGATGAACCAAACTTCCTAGTAGTAGACTTGGTGTCAGCCTGGTGAACCAAACTACCCAGTAGTAGACTAGGGTCAGGGGTCAGCCTGATGAACCATACTACCCAGTAGTAGACTAGGGTCAGCCTGTTTAATCAAACTACCTGGTAGTAGACTAGGGTCAGGGGTCAGCCTGATGAATCAAACTACCTAGTAGTAGACTTGGTGTCAGCCTGGTGAACCAAACTTCCCAGTGGTAGACTAGGGGTCAGGGGTCAGCATGATGAACTAAACTACCCAGTGGTAGACTAGGGGTCATGGGTCAGCCTGATGTATCAAACTACCTAGTAGTAGACTAGGGGTCAGCCTGATGAACCAAACTTCCCAGTAGTTGACTAGGGGTCAGGGGTCAGCCTGATGAACCAAACTACCCAGTAGTATGCTAGAGGTCATCCTGACGAACCAAACTTCCCAGTAGTAGTCTAGGGGTCAGCCTGATGAATCAAACTACCCAGTGGTAAACAAGGGGTCAGGGGTCAGCCTGATGAACCAAACTACCCAGTAGTAAAATAGGGGTCAGCCTGATGAACTAAACTACCCAGAAGTAGACTAGGGGTCAGCCTGATGAATCAAACTACCCAGTGGTAAACAAGGGGTCAGGGGTCAGCCTGATGAACCAAACTACCCAGTAGTAAAATAGGGGTCAGCCTGATGAACTAAACTACCCAGAAGTAGACTAGGGGTCAGGGGTCAGCCTGATGAACCAAACTACCCAGTAGTAGATTAGGGGTCAGGGGTCATCCTGATGAACCAAACTTCCTAGTAGTAGACTTGGTGTCAGCCTGGAACTGAACCAAACTACCCAGTGGTAGACTAGGGGTCAGGGGTCAGCCTGATGAACTAAACTACCCAGTAGTAGACTAGCAGGGGTCAGCCTGATTAATCAAACTACCTAGTAGTAGACTAGGGGTCAGGGGTCAGCCTGATGTATCAAACTACCTAGTAGTAGACTTTGGGTCAGCCTGGTGAACCAAACTACCCAGTACCCTAGTAGACTAGGGGTCAGGGTCAGCCTGATTAACTGGTGAACCAAACTACCCAGTGGTAGACTAGGGGTCAGGGGTCAGCCTGATGAACCAATCTACCCAGTAGTAGACTAGAGGTCATCCTGACAAACCAAACTTCCCAGTAGTAGTCTAGGGGTCAGCCTGATGAATCAAAACTACCCAGCCTGGTGAAAACAAGGGTCAGGGGTCAGCCTGATGAACTAAACTACCCAGTAGTAAAATAGGGGTCAGCCTGATGAACTAAACTACCCAGAAGTAGACTAGGGGTCAGGGGTCAGCCTGATGAAACAAACAACCCAGTACTAGACTCGGAGTCAGTGGTCGGCCTGATTAACCAAACTACCCAGTACTAGACTAGGGGTCAGGGGGCAGCCTGATGGACTAACCTACCCAGTGGTAAACTAGGGGTCACCCTGATGAATCAAACCAGCTAGTAGTAGACTTAGGGGTCAGGGGTCAGCCTGATGAACCAATCTACCTAGTAGTAGACTAGAGGTCATCCTGATGAACCAAACTTCCCAGTAGTAGTCTATGGGTCAGCCTGATGAATCAAACTACCTAGTAGTAGACTTGGGGTCAGCCTGGATGAACCAAACTACCCAGTGGTAGACTAGGGGTCAGGGGTCAGCCTGATAAACTACCCAAGTAGACTAGGGTATCAAACTACCTAGTAGTAGACTAGGGTCAGCCTGATGAACCAAACTACCCAGTAGTTGACTAGGGTCAGGGGTCAGCCTGATGAACCAAACTTCCCAGTAGTTGACTAGGGGTCATCCTGACGAACCAAACTTCCTAGTAGTAGACTTGGGGTCAGCCTGGTGAACCAAACTACCCAGTGGTAGACTAGGGGTCAGGGGTCAGCCTGATGAACTAAACTACCCAGTGGTAGACTAGGGGTCAGCCTGATTAATCAAACTACCTAGTAGTAGACTAGGGGTCAGGGGTCAGCCTGATGTATCAAACTACCTAGTAGTAGACTTGGTGTCAGCCTGGTGAACCAAACTTCCCAGTGGTAGACTAGAACCAAACTTCCTAGCAGGGACAGGGGTCAGCCTGATGAACTAAACTACCCAGTGGTAGACTAGGGGTCATGGGTCAGCCTGATTAACCAAACTACCCAGTAGTATGCTAGAGGTCATCCTGTGAACCAAACTTCCCAGTAGTAATCTAGGGGTCAGCCTGATGAATCAAACTACCCAGTGGTAAACAAGGGGTCAGGGGTCAGCCTGATGAACTAAACTACCCAGTAGTAAAATAGGGGTCAGCCTGATGAACTAAACTACCCAGAAGTAGACTAGGGTCAGGCTGATGAAACAAACAACCCAGTACTAGACTAGGAGTCAGGGTCGGCCTGATTAACCAAACTACCCAGTACTAGACTAGGGTCAGGGGTCAGCCTGATGAAACAACCAACCCAGGACTAACCTACCCAGTGGTAAACTAGGGGTCACCCTGATGAATCAAACCAGCTAGTAGTAGACTAGGGTCAGGGGTCAGCCTGATGAACCAATCTACCCAGTAGTAGACTAGAGGTCATCCTGATGAACCAAACTTCCCAGTAGTAGACTAGGGGTCAGCCTGATGAATCAAACTACCTAGTAGTAGACTTGGGGTCAGCCTGTGAACCAAACTACCCAGTGGTAGACTAGGGGTCAGGGGTCAGCCTGATGTATCAAACTACCTAGTAGTAGACTAGGGTCAGCCTGATGAACCAAACTTCCCAGTAGTTGACTAGGGGTCAGGGGTCAGCCTGATTAACCAAACTACTCAGTAGTAGACTAGAGGGGTCATCCTGACGAACCAAACTACCCAGTAGTAGACTTGGTGTCAGCCTGGTGAACCAAACTACCCAGTAGTAGACTAGGGTCAGGGGTCAGCCTGATGAACTATACTACCCAGTAGTAGACTAGGGGTCAGCCTGATTAATCAAACTACCCAGTAGTAGACTAGGGGTCAGGGGTCAGCCTGATGTATCAAACTACCTAGTAGTAGACTTGGTGTCAGCCTGGTGAACCAAACTTCCCAGTGGTAGACTAGGGGACAGGGGTCAGCCTGATGAACTAAAACTACCCAGTGGTAGACTAGGGGTCATGGGTCAGCCTGATTAACCAAACTACCCAGTAGTATGACTAGAGGTCATCCTGACGAACCAAACTTCCCAGTAGTAATCTAGGGGTCAGCCTGATGAATCAAACTACCCAGTGGTAAACAAGGGTCAGGGGTCAGCCTGATGAACTAAACTACCCAGTAGTAAAATAGGGTCAGCCTGATGAACTAAACTACCCAGAAGTAGACTAGGGGTCAGGCTGATGAAACAAACAACCCAGTACTAGACTAGAGTCAGGGGTCGGCCTGATTAACCAAACTACCCAGTACTAGACTAGGCGTCAGGGGTCAGCCTGAGGGACTAACCTACCCAGTGGTAAACTAGGGGTCACCCTGATGAATCAAACCAGCTAGTAGTAGACTAGGGGTCAGGGGTCAGCCTGATGAACCAATCTACCCAGTAGTAGACTAGAGGTCATCCTGACGAACCAAACTTCCCAGTAGTAGTCTATGGGTCAGCCTGATGAATCAAACTACCTAGTAGTAGACTAAGGGGTCAGGGGTCAGCCTGATGACCCAAACTACCCAGTAGTAGACTAGGGTTCAGGGGTCAGCCTGATTAACCAAACTACCCAGTAGTTGACAAGGGGTCAGGGGTCAGCCTGATGAACCAAACTACCCAGTAGTAAAATAGGGGTCAGCCTGATGAACTAAACTACCCAGAAGTAGACTAGGGGTCAGGGGTCAGCCTGATGAAACAAACAACCCAGTACTAGACTAGGAGTCAGGGGTCGGCCTGATTAACCAAACTACCCAGTACTAGACTAGGGGTCAGGGGGTCAGCCTGATGGACTAACCTACCCAGTGGTAAACTAGGGGTCACCTTATGAATCAAACCAGCTAGTAGTAGACTAGGGGTCAGGGGTCAGCCTGATGAACCAATCTACCCAGTAGTAGACTAGAGGTCATCCTGTGAACCAAACTTCCCAGTAGTAGTCTAGGGGTGGGTCAGCCTGATGAATCAAACTACCTAGTAGTAGACTTAGGGGTCAGTCTGGTGAACCAAACTACCCAGTGGTAGACTAGGGGTCAGGGGTCAGCCTGATGAACTATACTACCCAGTAGTAGACTAGGGGTCAGCCTGATGAACCAAACTACCCAGAAGTAGACTAGGAGTCAGGGGTCAGCCTGATGAACCAAACTACCCAGTAGTAAAATAGGGGTCAGCCTGATGAACTAAACTACCCAGAAGTAGACTAGGGGTCAGGGTCAGCCTGATTAACCAAACGACCCAGTACTAGACTAGGGTCAGGGGGTCAAAGCCTGATGGACTAACCTACCCAGTGGTAAACTAGTGGGGGTCACCCTGATGAATCAAACCAGCTAGTAGTAGACTAGGGGTCAGGGTCAGCCTGATGAACCAATCTACCCAGTAGTAGACTAGAGGTCATCCTGACGAACCAAACTTCCCAGTAGTAGTCTAGGGGTCAGCCTGATTAATCAAACTACCTAGTAGTAGACTTGGGGTCAGCCTGGTGAACCAAACTACCCAGTGGTAGACTAGGGGTCAGGGGTCAGCCTGATGAACTAAACTACTAGGGGGGGTCAGTGGTAGACTAGGGGTCATGGGTCAGCCTGATGAATCAAACTACCTAGTAGTAGACTAGGGGTCAGCCTGATTAACTAAACTACCCAGAAGTAGACTAGGGGTCAGGGATCAGCCTGATTAACCAAACTACCTAGGGGTCAGTATCATTTATATATTATCACTGACTAGGGTCAGGGGTCAGCCTATCATAAATATTATCAGCCTGATGAATCAAAGTCCCCAGTAGTAGACTAGGGGTCTACCTGATGAACCATTATCACTGACAGTCCCCGAACCAAACTCCCAGTAGTCTCAGGGGTCAGCCTATTAATCACTGACAGTCCCCAGCTCTCTCTATGTACATTATCACTGACAGTCCCCAGTGGTAGACTCTCTCTAGCATATGAACATTACCCAGTAGACAGTCCCCAGCTCTCTCTCTATCTATATGATTATCAAACTACCAGTCCCCAGCTCTGGTGAACTCAAACTATCATATATATTATCACTAACTAAAGTCCCCAGCTAGACTCTCTATCATGATGAACAAATTATCACTGACAGTCCCCAGTCCTCTCTCTATCATCATAAATATTATCACTGACAGTCCCCAGCTCTCTCTCTATCTTATATATTATCACTGACAGTCCCCAGCTCTCTCTCTATCATATATATTATCACTGACAGTCCCCAGCTTTCTCTATATCATATATATTATCACTGTCAGTCCCCAGCTCTCTCTCTATCATATACATTATCACTGACAGTCCCCAGCTCTCTCTCTATCATATACATTATCACTGACAGTCCCCAGCTCTCTCTCTATCATATATATTATCACTGACAGTCCCCAGCTCTCTCTCTATCTTACATATTATCACTGTCAGTCCCCAGCTCTCTCTCTATCATATACATTATCACTGACAGTCCCCAGCTTTCTCTATATCATATATATTATCACTGTCAGTCCCCAGCTCTCTCTATCTTATACATTATCACTGACAGTCCCCAGCTCTCTATATCATATATATTATCACTGACAGTCCCCAGCTTTCTCTATATCATATATATTATCACTGTCAGTCCCCAGCTCTCTCTCTATCATATACATTATCACTGACAGTCCCCAGCTCTCTCTCTCTATCATATATATTATCACTGTCAGTCCCAAGCTCTCTCTCTATCATATATATTATCACTGTCAGTCCCCAGCTCTCTCTCTATCATACATATTATCACTGACAGTCCCCAGCTCTCTCTCTATCATATACATTATCACTGACAGTCCCCAGCTCTCTCTCTCTATCATATATATTATCACTGTCAGTCCCAAGCTCTCTCTCTATCATATATATTATCACTGTCAGTCCCCAGCTCTCTCTCTATCATACATATTATCACTGACAGTCCCAAGCTCTCTCTCTATCATACATATTATCACTGACAGTCCCCAGCTCTCTCTCTATCATATATATTATCACTGACAGTCCCCAGCTCTCTCTCTATCATATATATTATCACTGACAGTCCCCAGCTCTCTCTCTATCATATATATTATCACTGACAGTCCCCAGCTCTCTCTCTATCATATATATTATCACTGACAGTCCCCAGCTCTCTCTCTATCATATATATTATCACTGACAGTCCCCAGCTCTCTCTCTATCATATATATTATCACTGACAGTCCCCAGCTCTCTCTACCATGTACATTATCACTGACAGTCCCCAGCTCTCTCTCTATCATATATATTATCGTTGACAGTCTGACATCCATGTCCTGTCCACCACTACTGCTCCCATCAGAGAGCAGACACACTGAGGGAATTTATTAGTTTGTTTGTTTGGATGTCGTTTAGCCTTCAAAGGTTGCTCATCTTCCAAGAGTCTATAAAGTATAACATCCCTGCCCTTTAAAACCCACTACAGCTTCTGCCAAGAGGTTTGAGCCTGTTTGGCGCAGCAGGTTATATGGGCATGTCCTCATTGCGCTGGGCTAGTTCTGCCAAGAGGTTTGAGCCTGTTTGGCGCAGCTGGTTATATGGGCATGTCCTCATTGCGCTGGGCTAGTTCTGCCAAGAGGTTTGAGCCTGTTTGGCGCAGCTGGTTATATGAGCATGTCCTCATTGCGCTGGGCTAGTTCTGCCAAGAGGTTTGAGCCTGTTTGGCGCAGCTGGTTATATGGGCATGTCCTCATTGTGCTGGGCTAGTTCTGCCAAGAGGTTTGAGCCTGCTTGGCGCAGCTGGTTATATTGGCATGTCCTCATTGCGTTGGGCTTGATTGGATTTGATTTGATTTTGATTAGGTTCGGTTACTGGTTTGAGTCATCTATACAGTGTACAACTTTGACTAGAGCCCTATTCTCTATATAGCGATACTACTTTGACTAGAGCCCTACTCCCTATATAGTGCATTACTTTGACTAGAGCTTTTTTCCCTATATAGTGGTACTACTATAGACCAGGGCCCTATTCACTATATAGTGGTACTACTATAGACCAGAGCCCTATTCCCTATATAGTGCACTCCTTTGACTAGAGCCCTATTCCTATATATACTGCTTTGTGAGCCCTATTCCTTTGACTCCTTTAGAGCCCTATTCCCTATATAGTGCACTCCTTTGACTAGAGCCCTATTCCCTATATAGTGCACTACTTTGACTAGAGCCCTATTCCCTATATAGTGCACTACTTTGACTAGAGCCCTATTCCCTATATAGTGCACTACTTTGACTAAAGCCCTATTCCCTATATAGTGCACTACTTTGACTAGAGCCCTATTCCCTATATAGTGCACTACTTTGACTAGAGCCCAAAGGCCCTGTGAATACAATGCCATTTGAGACACATCCCGAAACCACAGACAACCCCGCATCCCCACACTTTACAGTTGAACAAAATGGAGGGCACTACAGGTATAGAGTATCAATCCTAGAAGTACCCTACGTAGTACTGTACTGGCCATGATATGGTGCTTTAAACCTGATCTGAGAAGCACATCATCCCCATGCCATTGCTCACTACTAGCGTCAAGCTCCTTGTGCGTAGGGTCCAGGGAGGAGCTGGAGCTTCAACACTCTGGGCAGATCTCCAATCAGGGAAATGAGAGGCTATAGAGGCCAATGGACTACAAGTTGGAAGTTATGAAATGTTGAAACTTGGCTCTAGGAGGACCCTATATAATTATGTGTTATGATAACATAGATAGGTCAACCACATTGAAAGCATTGGTTACTTGTCTGTCAAAGTGTAAGATTGTATTTATAGGTATCCAAGCAGTGCATGTAGAGGCAGACTACTGCATGGCTATTTGACCAGGAGGGAGAGTGATGGAGTGCTGCATCAGATGACCTGGCCTCTACAATCACCCCACCTCAACTCAATTGAGACAGTTTGGGATGAGTTGGACCGTAGAGTGAAGGAAAAGCAGTCAACAAGTGCTCAGTATACAGTAGGTGGGAACTCCTTCAAGACTGTTGGAAAAGCATTCCAGGTGAAGCTGGTTGACAGAATAGCAAGAGTATGCAAAACTGTCATCAAGGCATCAAGGCAAAGGGTGGCTACTTTGAAGAATCTCTCAAATATATTTAGATTTGTTTAAACACTTCTTTTGGTTGCTACATCAAATCAAATCAAATCAAATGTTATTTGTCACATACACATGGTTAGCAGATGTTAATGCGAGTGTAGCGAAATGCTTGTGCTTCTAGTTCCGTCAATGCAGTAATAACCAACAAGTAATCTAACTAACAATTCCAAAACTTGTCTTATACACAGTGTAAGGGGATAAAGAATATGTACATAAAGATATATGAATGAGTGATGGTACAGAGCAGCATAGGCAAGATACAGTAGATGGTATCGAGTGCAGTATATACATATGAGATGAGTATGTAAACAAAGTGGCATAGTTAAAGTGGCTAGTGATACATGTATTACATAAGGATGTAGTCGATGATATAGGGTACAGTATATACGTATGCATATGAGATGAATAATGTAGGGTAAGTAACATTATATAAGGTAGCATTGTTTAAAGTGGCTAGTGATATATTTACATCATTTCCCATCAATTCCCATTATTAAAGTGGCTGGATTTGGGTCAGTGTCAGTGTCAGTGTGTTGGCAGCAGCCACTCAATGTTAGTGGTGGCTGTTTAACAGTCTGATGGCCTTGAGATAGAAGCTGTTTTTCAGTCTCTCGGTCCCAGCTTTGATGCACCTGTACTGACCTCGCCTTCTGGATGATAGCGGGGTGAACAGGCAGTGGCTCGGGTGGTTGATGTCCTTGATGATCTTTATGGCCTTCCTGTAACATTGGGTGGTGTAGGTGTCCTGGAGGGCAGGTAGTTTGCCCCCGGTGATGCGTTGTGCAGACCTCACTACCCTCTGGAGAGCCTTACGGTTGAGGGCGGAGCAGTTGCCGTACCAGGCGGTGATACAGCCCGCCAGGATGCTCTCGATTGTGCATCTGTAGAAGTTTGTGAGTGCTTTTGGTGACAAGCTGAATTTCTTCAGCCTCCTGAGGTTGAAGAGGCGCTGCTGCGCCTTCTTCACGATTCTGTCTGTGTGAGTGGACCAGTTCAGTTTGTCTGTGATGTGTATGCCGAGGAACTTAAAACTTGCTACCCTCTCCACTACTGTTCCATCGATGTGGATAGGGGGGTGTTCCCTCTGCTGTTTCCTGAAGTCCACAATCATCTCCTTAGTTTTGTTGACGTTGAGTGTGAGGTTATTATCCTGACACCACACTCCGAGGGCCCTCACCTCCTCCCTGTAGGCCGTCTCGTCGTTGTTGGTAATCAAGCCTACCACTGTTGTGTCGTCCGCAAACTTGATGATTGAGTTGGAGGCGTGTGTGGCCACGCAGTCGTGGGTGAACAGGGAGTACAGGAGAGGGCTCAGAACGCACCCTTGTGGGGCCCCAGTGTTGAGGATCAGCGGGAGGAGATGTTGTTGCCTACCCTCACCACCTGGGGCGGCCCGTCAGGAAGTCCAGTACCCAGTTGCACAGGGCGGGGTCGAGACCCAGGGTCTCGAGCTTGATGACGAGCTTGGAGGGTACTATGGTGTTGAATGCCGAGCTGTAGTCGATGAACAGCATTCTCACATAGGTATTCCTCTTGTCCAGATGGGTTAGGGCAGTGTGCAGTGTGGTTGAGATTGCATCGTCTGTGGACCTATTTGGGCGGTAAGCAAATTGGAGTGGGTCTAGGGTGTCAGGTAGGGTGGAGGTGATATGGTCCTTGACTAGTCTCTCAAAGCACTTCATGATGACGGAAGTGAGTGCTACGGGGCGGTAGTCGTTTAGCTCAGTTACCTTAGCTTTCTTGGGAACAGGAACAATGGTGGCCCTCTTGAAGCATGTGGGAACAGCAGACTGGTATAGGGATTGATTGAATATGTCCGTAAACACACCGGCCAGCTGGGCGTGGCTGGGGATGCCGTCTGGGCCTGCAGCCTTGCGAGGGTTAACACGTTTAAATGTCTTACTCACCTCGGCTGCAGTGAAGGAGAGACCGCATGTTTTCGTTGCAGGCTGTGTCAGTGGCACTGTATTGTCCTCAAAGCGGGCAAAAAAGTTATTTAGTCTGCCTGGGAGCAAGACATCCTGGTCCGTGACTGGGCTGGATTTCTTCTTGTAGTCCGTGATTGACTGTAGACCCTGCCACATGCCTCTTGTGTCTGAGCCGTTGAATTGAGATTCTACTTTTTCTCTGTACTGACACTTAGCTTGTTTGATAGCCTTGCGGAGGGAATAGCTGCACTGTTTGTATTCGGTCATGTTACCAGACACCTTGCCCTGATTAAAAGCAGTGGTTCGCGCGTTCAGTTTCACGCGAATGCTGCCATCAATCCACGGTTTCTGGTTAGGGAATGTTTTAATCGTTGCTATGGGAATGACATCTTCAACGCACGTTCTAATGAACTCGCACACCGAATCAGCGTATTCGTCAATATTGTTATCTGACGCAATACGAAACATATCCCAGTCCACGTGATGGAAGCAGTCTTGGTCTTGATTCCATATCTGTTATTTCATAGTTTATTGGGGGGTCGGGGGTCGGGGGGTCAGTGAACTTCCTGCATTTCAACACATGTTGCCATGGTGCAGAGAGAAAAATGTGCTGTTTTATAATACTATTATACACATTCTGTTTTAAAGTTTTAAAGCTAATTTCCAGCAATTCAACATGTTTTGCCATGGGTCAGGGGGGTTGCTGTTTTATAGCTCATATCTTTAGTTTGTATCTTTAGCTTTAGTTCACATTTTGTCAGGACGCTGAGAGAACTTTTCACTGTTTTAAAGCTGTTTTCCTGCTATTACACATATTGACATGATGTTGAGAGAAAATTGTGCAGATTTAAAGCAAATTTCCTGCTTTTCTACCCATTTTTCTATCACATGCTACCTAGGGCCCCACCCAAAGAGAGGTTGGGGGCCCCTGGGGCACGGGGCCCTGCGTGACCATTTGGAAATCCCACTCTGAGCGCATTAGCTCAACCACCACGAGGTTATCCTAGATCCTGTTAATATGAGTAGTCTGAAAGCAGGCTAACTCTGCTCCCTCCCTGCAGTCTGCTATGCTGTTTGTGTGTGTGTGTGTGTGTGTGTGTGTGTGTGTGTGTGTGTGTGTGTGTGTGTGTGTGTGTGTGTGTGTGTGTGTGTGTGTGTGTGTGTGTGGCACCTGGGTCAATAGAATTGACATAACAGTGTACTGTGGCTAAGGTAAAGGGTCTCAGTCTAGTAAATAAGTCCTTTCAAACCCCACATCCTGACTCACTGACTGTAACCTACATTCTTCACCGTCCTGTTGTGGTGTCAATCTGATTAGGGATCAGCAGGTAAGACTCTAAGGGAAATAAAGCGTCCTGTCAGTCAGGAGCCATCTGCTAATTTTCATTCCATCTCAAGCCTATACGCAGACTACGTGCTGACCGTCGGGGTCAGTCGGGGTCAGTCGGTGTCTCAACTTACCGTTGAGAGATAACATAGTAGAATACACAATGTGCCATTTTTAAATGTGGTTGTGCATCAGCAGTTTTCCTCTTGTTATGTCAGTTACTGACAGTCAATCACTTACCCATGTCAGCTAACATTTGATAGATTTCCAGTTATCTAAACCTTGTAGAAACAATGGCTGAATTATTGACCAGGCACACAAGGCACGTGCCCAGGGGCCCTGACCTCCATTGGGCCAGCATTTATTTTGTTAGTCACTCTCACTCAGATATTATATGATCATGACATACAGTACTTGTCAAAAGTTTTAGAACACCTTCTCATTGTTGTGTTATTTAATGTCTTCACTATTATTCTACAATGTAGAAAATAGTAAAAAATAAAGAAAAACCCTTGAATGAGTAGGTGTGTCCAAACAGACTGGTACTGTAAGTCATGGCAAAATGTGTAGAACTGCAGGGAATTACCTTTAAAAATGCAATTTTTTCTCTGCATCCCATGGCAAATTGAGTAGAATTGCATGAAATGTGCTTTAAAACTGCAAGGTTTGCCATATAGCACACTTCTGTCTATTTGAGCTGGTTAGTATGTGTAGGTAATCCTGTCAAACGTGTATTTAAAAATATATATATTGCTTAGTAGAACTGCATAAGTGTTGCTCTCCACTTTCTGGAGGACTGAGTTTTGAAATCAGTGGAAATGTGCATGTGATATAGCTAAGGAGCTGGAGAAAACACCTGTCTCCGGATTACATCTTCAAACCATGGCACCCGTGACAGGAAGAAGCATCCAACCATGATGTATACGGGTAAGATAGTCTAGCTAGCTACATTTTCAGATATTGCACATTACTAATTTTGACAAAGTAATTTTAATTTCAAGTTAAAGTGTACTGTTAGCTAGCAAGCTAACGTTAGCTGGCTGGCTCGCTAGCTAAGGTCACGTGAATGATCTTTTATATATATATATTTTTATCTCACAGCCATTTGCTTGGCTAGTTATAGCCTAATGTTGGCTAGCTAACATTAAACCTGGTTGGTTAGCTACCTGCAGATTCATTCAATGAGTTGGGATTATGGTTAATTGTTTAGCTAGCTAGCTAGCTACATGTCTTAAAAAAAGACTCCACTATGCAAGTATCCATTTCAATAGAATGTCACTGCGACAACTGTTGATAGACGTAGCTGGTAAATTTGCTCTGGTTATCTACTCCGATTTCAGACCATGGGTAAGATGTTCTAGCTAGCAACATTTTCAGATATTACACATTTCTAATTTTGACAAAAAGTATTTTCATTTCAAGTTAAAGTGTACTGTCAGCTAGCTAACTGACGTTACGCGTATGATCTTATTATTCGTATCTCAGAGCCATTTGCATTGCTTGTTATAGCCTAACTTTAGCTAGCTAACATTGAACCTGGTTGGTTAGCTACCTGCACTTTGCAAGCGTCCATTTTAATACTGCGACAACTGTTAGCCAGTTAGCTTGTGTGCTTGACTGCTTTTGTTAGGTCAGAAAGCTCGGATCAACCCTTAAAGAGATGGATGGGGCTAAAGCTTAAGAGGGTGTGAACGATACTGAATGGGTGTAGACAAAGAAGAGCTCTCCAGTAGGTACCAAAACATTCAAGGGCCATTTTCTCAAAAGTGAGGTTACAGTTTAATCAACTTTCAAAGCAGAATTACTTTGCCATTGTTCATCGAATGCAGTGCATGATATACCATTTTGTAGCTCAGTGTCTCTGCTGAGGTGGTCAACCAAATCTTGTGTAGGGCCTCCAAAACGCTAGAAGCGGCTCTGTGTGTGTGGCTCTGTGTGTCTATTTTGAGCTGAAAGATGGTGTTTAATATGGGATTTCAGAAGAAAGAATGAAAAACGTGGGCCTCCTGCACTATTAAATAACCAATGCCACGCCCTCACTTGAACAAAAACCCATGTTTAGAGTTCATGCAAAGACAATACTGTACGTCGCCTGCAAAGACAATACTGTACGCTGTGAATCTACAATTCACCCAGAAGCATAGGAGCTCGACGTTGTGCTCAACAATGTACTTGGTTTCTATCCTTTTTGCCAGTTTGGCCATCACACCGCTAGTTCTTAAAACGTTCTTCCCTTACTTCTGGAAAGATACATTTTACATCGCGAACTTGGTTCGTATTTTGCTGAAGCTTGTTTTACGGAGGAGAAGAAAACCGTTATTTTTGGTTTTGGACCGATTTTTGGAGCAGTCGGTCGCGCATGCCGACAGACCGTTCATCGTGTTTGAAAATAAAACCTATTCGTATCTGGACACGGACAGAAGAAGCAACAAAATAGCCAATGCTTTACAGAGGCACTCGAAGCTGCGACCGGGGGATACCGTGGCTCTTTTTATGGGAAACGAACCTGCCTTCATCTTCACCTGGCTGGCCCTGGCCAAACTGGGATGTCCCGTAGCGTTTCTCAATCATAATATCAGATCTAGATCTCTGCTACACTGCTTCAACTGTTGCAGCGCCAAGCTGCTCATAGCAGCCGAAGGTAAGTGACCAGTACCACTGGTTCAGTAGGCAGAGAAACTCATCCCGAGGCTAATTCCTCATAGGCGGAAGTGTCTGGTTGAGATTACTACATTATGACAATAGGTATTAGTTTATCAGAGACATGCACATCCAGACTGATGGAATGAAAAAGACAAACGTGTGTCATAGCCTATTGGAACACAAATTATAATGATAATCAAATGATCATTCAATCACATGGGGGCAAAAGCATTAAAAAACATTTCTCTGCAGTCCAGTTTTGATGAAATATTGAATATTGAGTTGTTTTCTCAGAGCTGCAGGAAGCGGTGGAGGAGGTGCTTCCATCCCTGAGGGAGCAGGGTGTGTGTCTACCTGATGACTAAACAGTGTGACACACCTGGCGTGGAGGGGTTCTCTGACCAGGTGGAGGAAGCATCGGACACACCTCTCCCTCAGGCCCTCCGCTCAGACATCACCTTCAAAAGCCCTGCTGTCTACATCTACACCTCTGGGACCACAGGTGAGGGGGAGGACGGAGGGGAAGGGAGAGGGAGGGGTACAGAAGCAGCCACTGTATATGAACCCCCCCTGTCTTCTGCCTGAAGCAGCCACTGTATATGAACCCCCCCAGGCTTCTGCCTGAAGCAGCCACTGTATATGACCCCCCCCCCTGTCTTCTGCCTGAAGCAGCCACTGTATATGAACCCCCCTGTCTTCTGCCTGAAGCAGCCACTGTATTTGACCCCCCTTGTATTCTACCTGAAGCAGCCACTGTATATGAACCCCCCCCTGTCTTCTGCCTGAAGCAGCCACTGTATTTGACCCCCTGTATTCTACCTGAAGCAGCCACTGTATATGAACCCCCCTGTCTTCTGCCTGAAGCAGCCACTGTATATGACCCCCCCTGTCTTCTGCCTGAAGCAGCCACTGTATATGAACCCCCCCTGTCTTCTGCCAGGGCCCATTCTACTGCTGTAACTCATCTCTCTCCTCTGTCTGCTACTCCTGTAGGTCTGCCTAAAGCAGCAGTGATTACTCAGAACCGGCTGCTGGTAGCCCTGGCCGTGCTGGACTCCACCGGTATCACACCAGCTGATGTCATCTACCTCAACCTGCCCCTCTACCACACCGCCGGCTTCGTCATCGGCTTCATAGGATCCATCGAGACAGGTGACTTTATATAGGATCCATAGAGACAGGTGAGTTTATATAGGATCCATAGAGACAGGTGAGTTTATATAGGATCCACAGAGACAGGTGAGTTTATATAGGATCCACAGAGACAGGTGAGTTTATATAGGATCCATAGAGACAGGTGAGTTTATATAGGATCCATAGAGACAGGTGAGTTTATATAGGATCCATAGAGACAGGTGAGTTTGTATAGGATCCATAGAGACAGGTGAGTTTATATAGGATCCACAGAGACAGGTGAGTTTGTATAGGATCCATAGAGACAGGTGAGTTTGTATAGGATCCATAGAGACAGGTGAGTTTATATAGGATCCATAGAGACAGGTGAGTTTGTATAGGATCCATAGAGACAGGTGAGTTTATATAGGATCCATAGAGACAGGTGAGTTTATATAGGATCCACAGAGACAGGTGAGTTTATATAGGATCCATAGAGACAGGTGAGTTTATATAGGATCCACAGAGACAGGTGAGTTTATATAGGATCCACAGAGACAGGTGAGTTTATATAGGATCCATAGAGACAGGTGAGTTTATATAGGATCCATAGAGACAGGTGAGTTTATATAGGATCCATAGAGACAGGTGAGTTTGTATAGGATCCATAGAGACAGGTGAGTTTATATAGGATCCACAGAGACAGGTGAGTTTGTATAGGATCCATAGAGACAGGTGAGTTTGTATAGGATCCATAGAGACAGGTGAGTTTATATAGGATCCATAGAGACAGGTGAGTTTGTATAGGATCCATAGAGACAGGTGAGTTTATATAGGATCCATAGAGACAGGTGAGTTTATATAGGATCCACAGAGACAGGTGAGTTTATATAGGATCCATAGAGACAGGTGAGTTTATATAGGATCCACAGAGACAGGTGAGTTTATATAGGATCCATAGAGACAGGTGAGTTTATATAAGATCCATAGAGACAGGTGAGTTTATATAGGATCCATAGAGACAGGTGAGTTTATATAGGATCCACAGAGACAGGTGAGTTTATATAGGATCCATAGAGACAGGTGAATTTATATAGGATCCACAGAGACAGGTGAGTTTATATAGGATCCATAGAGACAGGTGAGTTTATATAGGATCCACAGAGACAGGTGAGTTTATATAGGATCCATAGAGACAGGTGAGTTTATATAGGATCCACAGAGACAGGTGAGTGTATATAAGATCTGTCGAGACAGGTGAGTTTACACAGAGTGCACAAAATATTAAGAACACCTTCCTAATATTGAGTTGCACTGAAAAGCATGTTGACTCAATGCTTCCCACAGTTGTGTCAAGTTGGCTGGGTGGTGGACCATTCTTGATACACACGTGATATTGTATTGTATGAGGTAGTAGGTGGGTAGGGGTTAAATATTGGGGTAGTAGGTGGGTAGGGTTAATATTGGGGTAGTAGGTGGGTAGGGGGTAATATTGGGGTAGTAGGTGGGTGGGGTAATATTGAGGTAGTAGGTGGGTAGGGGTAATATTAAGTAGTAGGTAGGTAGGGGTAATTTTGAGGTAGTAGGTGGGTAGGGGTAATATTGAGGTAGTAGGTGGGTAGGGTTAATATTGAGGTAGTAGGTGGGTAGGGGGTAATATTGAGGTAGTAGGGGATAATTTTGAGGTAGTAGGTGGGTATGGGGTAATATTGAGGTAGTAGGTGGGCAGGGGGTAACATTGAGGTAGTAGGTGGGTAGGGGGTAATATTGAAGTAGTAGGTGGGTAGGATTAATATTGAGGTAGTAGGTAGGTAGGGTTAATATTGAGGTAGTAGGTAGGTAGGGGGTAACATTGAGGTAGTAGGTAGGTAGGGGGTAATATTGAGGTAGTAGGTAGGTAGGGGGTAATATTGAGGTAGTAGGTAGGTAGGGGGTAATATTGAGGTAGTAGGTAGGTAGGGGGTAATATTGAGGTAGTAGGTGGGTAGGGGGTAATATTGAGGTAGTAGGTGGGTAGGGGGTAATATTGAGGTAGTAGGTGGGTAGTGGGTTAATATTGAGGTAATAGGTAGGTAGGGGGTAATATTGAGGTATTAGGTAGGTAGGGGGTAATAATGTGGCTTGGCCTTTCTAGTTGAAGCCTTTACTTATCCATTTACTCCCCTCCTCCCCCCAATGGGAAATAAAATGAAAGAGGTCTTTGTGAACGTAAACCCGGTGGTCTGAACACAGCCAAAGCCACTGGGTGGAAGAAAACTAAACAGCAAATAGGTTAGTCCATCCCTTCTTCCTGTTCTCCTCCGCCCCAACTGGCACCCTTTTCCCTTTATAGTGCACTACTTTTGACCAAGGCCCATGCACTATGTAGGGAATAGGGTGCCATCTGAGATACCAACTCTCTTAGCGAGACCGTTTTCCTGAGTTCTCCAAGTGGGCTTTGGTTCATTTCAGTCCTCTGTTTGACCTCAGAGCAGAGCAGAGGTACTAATTGAAGGGATATTTAATCCTGTAGCGAAAACAAAACCGCCTCTTTTACCTTGTCTGAGAGAACTATGGTTCTGGAATGTCAGGGTTGGTTTAAAGCCAGCCCAGATTTTCCCCCTCACCACTTAACATGACCAGGAAAAGCTCCTGGCTCTAGTTAGACACTATGTTTAGGGTCCAGAGTTTTCCCTCACCACGTAATCTGACCAGGACAGATTCTAAACCAGGCTCTAGTTATGGTCTAATGTAGAAATGGGGCCTGGAGGTTGCCCAGGGGTTGATTGTAATTGTTCTGGGAAATAATGTTTGATGCTAAACGACTAAAATGTCAAATGAGTCAGCAGAGGGAGCACACCCTCATCCACATCGACGGGAGAAGGTGAAAAGATTCAAGTTTTACACATCACAGACAATCTGAAATTGTCCACCCACACAGACAGTGTGGTGGTGTGGTGAAGAAGGTGCAACAACACCTCTCCAACCTCAGGAGGCTGAAGAAATTTGTCTTGGCCCCCAGAGCCACGGCCGGTTCACTTCACTGCCATCCAGAAGGGCAGGTCTGAAGACTGAAAAACAGCTTCTATCTCAAGACCATCAGACTGTTAAATAGTCACCACTATCTGGCTCGTACCCAGTACCCTACCCTGGACTTTAGTCACTGTCACTAGCTGGCTATCAACCGGTTACTCTACCACGCACTTTAGTAATGGAACACTGGGCACTAGTAATGGAACACTAGGCACTTTAGTAATGGAACAATGTGCACTAGTAATGGAACACTAGGCACTTTAGTAATGGAACACGGGTCACTTTAGTAATGGAACAATGTGCACTAGTAATGGAACACTAGGCACTTTAGTAATGGAACACTGGGCATTTTAATAATGGAACACTGGGCACTAGTAATGGAACACTAGGCACTTTAGTAATGGAACACTGGGCACTTTAGTAATGGAACACTAGGCACTTTAATAATGGAACACTGGGCACTTTAATAATGGAACACTAGGCACTTTAGTAATGGAACACTAGGCACTTTAGTAATGGAACAATGTGCACTAGTAATGGAACACTAGGCACTTTAGTAATGGAACACTGGGCACTTTAGTAATGGAATACTAGGCACTTTAATAATGGAACACTGGGCACTTTAATAATGGAACACTAGGCACTTTAGTAATGGAACACTAGGCATTTTAGTAATGGAACACTGGGCACTTTAGTAATGGAACACTGGGCACTTTAGTAATGGAACACTAGGCACTTTAGTAATGGAACACTGGGCACTTTAGTAACTTTAGTAATGGAACACGGGGCACTTTAATAATGGAACACTGGGCACTTTAGTAATGGAACACTGGGCACTTTAATAATGGAACACGGGACACTTTAATAATGGAACACGGGACACTTTAATAATGGAACACGGGGCACTTTAATAATGGAACACTGGGCACTTTAATAATGGAACACGGGACACTTTAATAATGGAACACGGGACACTTTAATAATGGAACACGGGACACTTTAATAATGGAACACGGGACACTTTAATAATGGAACACGGGACACTTTAATAATGGAACACGGGACACTTTAATAATGGAACACGGACACTTTAATAATGGAACACGGGACACTTTAATAATTTTAATAATGGAACACGGGACACTTTAATAATGGAACACGGGACACTTTAATAATGGAACATGGAACACACTTTAATAATGAAACACGGACACTTTAATAATGGAACACTGGGCACTTTAATGTTTACATACTGTTTTACCCACTTCATATGTATATATCTGTTGAATGCATTCAGTTGTACAACTGACTAGGTATCCCCTTTCCTTTTCCCTTATACTGTATTCCAGTTAAGGCCATCCTATTCAACTATTGCTGTACTATTCTTCAGCAATACTACATATTCTATCCATATACTGTCCATAATGTATATACACTACCGGTCAAAAGGTTTAGAACACCTACTCATTCAAGGGGTTTTCTCTATTTTTACTATTTTCTACATTGTATAATAATAGTGAAGACATCAAAACTATGAAATAACACATATGGAAACATGTAGTAACCAAAGAAGTGTTAAACAAATCTAAATATATGATATATTTGAGATTCTTGAAGTAGCCACCCTTTGCCTTGATGACAGCTTTTCACGCTCTTGGCATTCTCTTAACCAGCTTCACCTGGAATACTTTTCCAACAGTCTTGAAGGAGTTCCCACACACTGTATACTGAGCACTTGTTGGATGCTTTTCCTTCACTCTGCGGTCAACTCATCCCAAACCATCTCAATTGGTTTGAGGTCAGGTGATTGTGGAGGCCAGGTCATCTGATGCAATACTGCATCACTCTCCGTCTTGGTCAAATAGCCCTTACACAGCCTGGAGGTGGGTTGGGTCATTGTCCTGTTGAAAAACAAATGATAGTCCTACTAAGCGCAAACCAGATGTGATGGAGTATCGCTGCAGAATGCCGTGGTAGCCATGCTGGTTAAGTGTGCCTTGAATTCTAAATAAATCACTGACAGTGTCACCAGCATAGCACCCCCACACATCACACCTCCTCCTCCATGCTTCACGATGGAAACCACACATGCAGAGATAATACGTTCACCTACTCTACGTCTCACAAAGACACAGCTGTTGGAACCAAAAATCTCAAATGTGGACTCCTCAGACCAATGGACAGATTTCTACCTGTCTAATGTCCATTGCTCGTGTTTCTTGACCCAGAAAGTCTCTTCTTCCTGGTGTCCTTTAGTAGTGGTTTCTTTGCAGCAATTTGACAATGAAGACTTTATTCACACAGTCTCTTCTGAAAAGTTGATGTTGAGATGTGTCTGTTACTTGAACTCTGTGAATCATTTATTTGGGATGCAATTTCTGAGGCTGGTAACTCTAATGAACTCATCCTCTGCAGCAGAGGTAACTCTGAGTCTTCCCTTTCCTATGGCGGTCCTCGAGAGTTTGATCATATGCGGCTTGATAGTTTTGGGCGACTGCACTTGAAGAAACTTTCAAAGTTCTAGAAATGTTCCTCGGCTGACCTTCATATCTTAAAGTAATGATGAACTGTCGTTTCTCTTTGCTTATTTGAGCTGTTCTTGCCATAATATGGACTTGGTCTTTTACCAAATAGGGCTATGTTCTGTATACCACCCCCACGACACAACTGATTGGCTCAAACACATTAAGAAGGGTTAAAGAAATTCCACAAGTGAACTTTAACAAGGCTCACCTGTTAATTGAAATGCATTCCAGGTGACTACTTCATGAAGCTGGTTGAGAGAATGCCAAGCGTGTGCAAACTGTCACCAAGACAAAAGGTGGCTATAGATTGTTTAACACTTTTTTGTTTAGTACATGACTAAATGTGTTATTTCATAGTTTCATGCCTTCACTATTATTCTACAATGTAGAAAATTGTAAAAAAGAAACAAAAACCCTTGAAGGTGTGTCCAAACGTACTGTATATATACTCAGGACTCCGACGTTGCTTGTCCTATTATTGATATATTTCTTAATTCCATTCTTTTACTTTTAGACTTGTTTGTATTGTTAGATGTTACTGCACTGTTGGAGCTTGGAACACAAGCATTTCACTACACTCGCCATGACATCTGCTGAAGATGTGCACGTGACCAATAACATTTGGAACACAAGCATTTCACTACACTCGCCATGACATCTGCTGAAGATGTGCATGTGACCAATAACATTTGGAACACAAGCATTTCACTACACTCGCCATGACATCTGCTGAAGATGTGCACGTGACCAATAACATTTGGAACACAAGCATTTCACTACACTCGCCATGACATCTGCTGAAGATGCACGTGACCAATAACATTTGGAACACAAGCATTTCACTACACTCGCCATGACATCTGCTGAAGATGTGCACGTGACCAATAACATTTGGAACACAAGCATTTCACTACACTCGCCATGACATCTGCTGAAGATGTGCACGTGACCAATAACATTTGGAACACAAGCATTTCACTACACTCGCCATGACATCTGCTGAAGATGTGCACGTGACCAATAACATTTGGAACACAAGCATTTCACTACACTCGCCATGACATCTGCTGAAGATGTGCACGTGACCAATAACATTTGGAACACAAGCATTTCACTACACTCGCCATGACATCTGCTGAAGATGTGCACGTGACCAATAACATTTGGAACACAAGCATTTCACTACACTCGCCCATGACATCTGCTGAAAATGTGCACGTGACCAATGGAAACATTTGGAACACAAGCATTTCACTACACTCGCCATGACATCTGCTGAAGATGTGCACGTGACCAATAACATTTGGAAACAAGCATTTCACTACACTCGCCATGACATCTGCTGAAGATGTGCACGTGACCAATAACATTTGGAACACAAGCATTTCACTACACTCGCCATGACATCTGCTGAAGATGTGCACGTGATAATAACATTTGGAACACAAGCATTTCACTACACTCGCCATGACATCTGCTGAAGATGTGCATGTGACCAATAACATTTGGAACACAAAGCATTTCACTACACCGCCATGACATTCTGCTGAAGATGTGCCCAGTGATAATAACATTTGGAACACAAGCATTTCACTACACTCGCCATGACATCTGCTGAAGATGTGCCCAGTGACCAATAACATTTGGAACACAAGCATTTCACTACACTGTACATGACATCTGCCGCCATTTATGCATTTCACTACACTCGCCATGACATCTGAAGATGTGCATGTGACCAATAACATTTGGAACACAAGCATTTCACTACACTCGCCATGACATCTGCTGAAGATGTGCATGTGACCAATAACATTTGGAACACAAGCATTTCACTACACTCGCCATGACATCTGCTGAAGATGTGCATGTGACCAATAACATTTGGAACACAAGCATTTCACTACACTCGCCATGACATCTGCTGAAGATGTGCATGTGACCAATAAATATTTGGAACACAAAGCATTTCACTACACTCGCCATGACATCTGCTGAAGATGTGCATGTGACCAAAACATTTTATTTGAAATGTCCCAGTCAGTCACGATGGTTAGGAAAAACTCAAGCTGATTATGATGCACATGCAGTGCCAGCTTTAGTACTATATTTTTGTCCACAAAAAGGGCACTTGTTCCTTAATGGTGCATATTTAAGGGACATTTAGTACTGAAGTGAATACAACCGGTTCACAGCATATGTGGCCACTTTTCTCAACTCTCACGGCCATTACAGGTCATTTATAAGAGCACCGTCCTGCTCGTTCCTGTTCCTGAACTAATACCTGTGCCTGGGTGTTGCGGGGTTTTTTTATGATGATGATGATGATGCACACTGACTGACTTAGCATAACAGTTTTGTCAGCATTTCAGGTCTGCCATTGGTTGATAATGATAGCCATATCAACCTGCATGTTCTTAAAACTGATATTTTCATTGTTCCTCTCTCATCTCTTCATCTGTCCATCCCAGGCTCCACCATCATTCTGAGGAGGAAGTTCTCACTTCTTCTCTCAGTTCTGGGATGATTGCAAAGTACAACGTTAATGCGATCCGTTGAGTTAGGAGAGGGTGTTACGCTACCTCTGTAACACACCCAAGGTAAGCAACCTCAGCTGGAAGCTTTATACAAGGTCACCTTCATTTTGTCATTCATTGTTATTACATAGTAGTTGCTATGGTTTTCGCATCCTGTCCTGGGATATGTTTCAGTATTGCGTCAGACAACAACATTGACGAATACGCTGATTCGGTGAGCGAGTTCATTAGAACGTGCGTTGAAGATGTCGTTCCCATAGCAACGATTAAAACATTCCCAAACCAGAAACCGTGGATTGATGGCAGCATTCGAGTGAAACTGAAAGCCCGAACCACTGCTTTTAATCAGGGCAAGGTGACCGGAAACATGACCGAATACAAACAGTGTAACTATTCCCTCCGCAAGGCAATCAAACAAGCTAAGCGTCAGTATAAAGACAAAGTAGAATCTCAATTCAACGGCTCAGACACAAGAAGTATGTGGCAGGGTCTACAGTCAATCACGGATTACAAAAAGAAAACCAGCCCAGTCACGGACCAGGATGTCTTGCTCCCAGGCAGACTAAATAACTTTTTTGCCCGCTTTGACGACAATACAGTGCCACTGACACGGCCCGCAACTAAAACATGCGGACTCTCCTTCACTGCAGCCGACGTGAGGAAAACATTTAAACGTGTCAACCCTCGCAAGGCTGCAGGCCCAGACGGCATCCCCAGCCGCGCCCTCAGAGCATGCGCAGACCAGCTGGCTGGTGTGTTTACGGACATATTCAATCAATCCCTATCCCAGTCTGTTGTTCCCACATGCTTCAAGAGGGCCGCCATTGTTCCTGTTCCCAAGAAAGCTAAGGTAACTGAGCTAAATGACTACCGCCCCGTAGCACTCACTTCCGTCATCATGAAGTGCTTTGAGAGACTAGTCAAGGACCATATCACCTCCACCCTACCTGACACCCTAGACCCACTCCAATTTGCTTACCGCCCAAATAGGTCCACAGACGATGCAATCTCAACCACACTGCACACTGCCCTAACCCATCTGGACAAGAGGAATACCTATGTGAGAATGCTGTTCATCGACTACAGCTCGGCATTTAACACCATAGTGCCCTCCAAGCTCGTCATCAACCTCGAGACCCTGGGTCTCGACCCCGCCCTGTGCAACTGGGTACTGGACTTCCTGACGGGCCGCCCCCAGGTGGTGAGGGTAGGCAACAACATTTCCACCCCGCTGATCCTCAACACTGGGGCCCCACAAGGGTGCGTTCTGAGCCCTCTCCTGTACTCCCTGTTCACCCACGACTGCGTGGCCACGCACGCCTCCAACTCAATCATCAAGTTTGCGGACGACACAACAGTGGTAGGCTTGATTACCAACAACGACGAGACGGCCTACAGGGAGGAGGTGAGGGCCCTCGGAGTGTGGTGTCAGGAAAATAACCTCACACTCAACGTCAACAAAACTAAGGAGATGATTGTGGACTTCAGGAAACAGCAGAGGGAACACCCCCCTATCCACATTGATGGGACAGTAGTGGAGAGGGTAGTAAGTTTTAAGTTCCTCGGCGTACACATCACAGACAAACTGAATTGGTCCACCCACACAGACAGCATCGTGAAGAAGACGCAGCAGCGCCTCTTTAACCTCAGGAGGCTGAAGAAATTCGGCTTGTCACCAAAAGCACTCACAAACTTCTACAGATGCACATTCGAGAGCATCCTGTCGGGCTGTATCACCGCCTGGTACGGCAACTGCTCCGCCCACAACTGTAAGGCTCTCCAGAGGGTAGTGAGGTCTGCACAACGCATCACCGGGGCAAACTACCTGCCCTCCAGGACACCTACACCACCCGATGTCACAGGAAGGCCATAAAGATAATCAAGGACAACAACCACCGAGCCACTAGTAATACGTAACTGAACGAAGTACACT